>NW_019237832.1:66336-68020 GCF_002742605.1 Olea europaea var. sylvestris | reverse complement strand
CGAGAATGGCCTCATTTTTTAAGATTAATTGTGCTCGAGGTTTACAGTCCTCAAGAATGTCACTCAGTTTTAAAAGTTTAGTTGTGCTCGGGATTACAGTCCCCGAGAACGGCCTCATTTTTTAAGGTTAATTATGCTCGAGATTTACGGTCCTCGAGAATGACACATCATATTTTTTATTTGTGCTCGAGAATGTTCGTCTCACCTTTTAATCCCTATCCTCGAGTAAACACTTCAATATCGCGTGAGCAGTAAGTTTCGAATTTGTTTGCTCGATTATATGGAGTCCAAGGGGTTGAGATAAATAGTTCGAATAAATTAACTAAACATACATAATCCTCGATCAATTTACATTGTCGAAATTAAACCAAAAAATTACAAAGGATCGGGGTGGGGAAGTCATCCAATGTGGCCAAGAGGAGGGTCGAGGTTGCTGATGTCGATCTCAACGTCGTCCTCAAGACCTTCCTCATCATCTCCACCCGATCCTCCTCCATCTTCCGAACCCGATAGCTCCAATGTATCAGCAATGGAAGGCACCGTCTTCAGGTCGTTTGGAGTGACGTCGGGCAACTTCTGCCTAAGGAAGGCCCGGGCTTCTTTCAAAGCATGGAAGTATGCCCCCGACGCGTACTCCCCTTTTATCTTGTCGCAGTCCTCGGAGGTTTTAAACTCCTCCCAAGCCCTCTCCCTGACAGCCTCGAGCTCGCGCCCGAAATCCTTTGTCTTCTGGATGAGCTCGAGCCTCGCCCCCTCGACCTCATCCTTTGCTGCAACCAAGTCATCCCTGGCCTTCGCAGCCTCCCTCCTTGCGTCATCACGCTCCTTCAGTAAAACCTCGACCTGGGCCTCGAGGTCTTGAATCCTGCTGTCCTTAGAGGCCATGGACGTCTCGACCCCAGCTGCCCTCTTGGCCTCCTCGAGCCCTTGCAGAGAGAGTCCTCGAGCTATACTCAACATCTGGAAAAAATGAAGAAAATGTCAAGTGTTAAGCTCGACCAATAAACTCGAGGTTAAAGTCAAAAGTTCGAAGATTACCTTCACTGTAAGACCCTCGAGGACCTTCATCCCATCCTCGAGCTTGACCTCCTCTTTGTATTTGTTTACAAGCTCAGGAGCGAGGTGACAAGTCCCAAAGTCCCCAGTGAGAGACGGCTCATCCTCGAGGTCAACCACTTCAGAAGGAGGCCGAGGAGTGACGACCCGAGGAGTCGGAGATCTGAGGTTCGGTTGCAGAGGGGTCGAGACTTCTGGATGTCCTCGAGAAGTTTCGCCAAGCCCCCTCGCACCCTCAGGACCCCCTCGAGGCCTCTTCTTGCTTTTCTTCCTCGAGGGCTGCCCCTGTGGAGGGGCGCCTCCCCTTGTGCTGACAAAGTTCCGGAGAGCACGAGGATCAAAAGACATACCTGCAAATATTTACAAACATTTTAGAACGAGCAACAAGGTCAGGGTATCTTTCAAAAAATAACAATAAAGGAACATCCCTACCCTCGACGCCTCTAATATCTGCCAGGTCTAAAACCTCTTCCCCAATCTCCTTCATCGTCGAGAAAAGGGGGCTGAGCCCGACCAGCATCCTCCTATGCTCTTCCAAAACATCCGGATACACCTGGCCCTCACAGAACTTCTCGGCGTCGGGGATTCCCCAATCAGGCCAGAAAGGAAGATCGGGTTCTTGGGCTAC
>NW_019237832.1:20376-65175 GCF_002742605.1 Olea europaea var. sylvestris | reverse complement strand
TGACTATGCCAATATTGATATACCCCGAGGAGTGTATCCCGAGGACTCAATCTATACCCCCACCTCATTTCTCTTCCTCGGTCCTCGGGGTCACCTAAGTCCTTGAGATATTGTAGTCCTCGAGATACCTCGAGGACACATTTACATTCCCTCAATGTCCTCGAGAATAGTCCTCGAGACATACACCACCAACATGCCTCCTAAGACCTGGGTACCTAACTAACAAATCTAAACACCCAAGGATTCTACATCAACCCTAACACCACTTGTCAAACAATTCCATTACAAGTAGGACACTCTTTATAATAGAAATTCCCTTGGATAAAAACATCCAACCAACACAATCATAGTAGGAGTACACTACCTACTCCTATAAAAGCAGAACCTTGGGCCATTATTCAGGTACGTTTTCTCATTGTTCTTCAGCACATAGCCTCACGCATATATTTTCCCTTTCTGACTTAAGCATCGGAGGGGCGACGAGAACATACCTCGTTGCCTTTGTTTCAGGTATCAGAAGATCACGTTTGTGCTCCTTATCAATCATCAAGTTCGGAAAATCTGCAGGTACGATTTTTGGTAGCATCATATAGGATTCTTATTTGAATAATGCTATTTATATAGAATGGAGTTGCATAATGGTTTACTTCTTCCCTTTCCAAAAGTTCATGAACTGGTCCATAAGCTCTTCCCTTTAACAGTAAATTTCACATTATATGAGCACAGTATAAGTGAAAGGACTCATACCGCTTTGGGTTTTTAGGTTCATTTTCTATCATTCTCAACTCTTGCCTTTTCTAAATCAATTGTTGCATAAATTTTAGGAGTTCCTTTTCCGAAACCTTCTCCTCAATGTTCTCCATCACCTGCAAGAAACAGGAGAATGTGATCCGATTTTTTTATATGAATCATATTCACAACCCCAACGTTTCTTGATTTTTGACGTTTTCAATCGGACACTGTGTGTCGTCATATAGGGAGATAATTTGGATTGTCGCACGAGTTATCTCAATAGAATTTTGTTGATCAATACATATACTTGGAGTTTAATGGGAATAGAAGCATAATTTCTGTACTGTACGTAGATGTTATGCTCGTATATGATGATACCAATCCATTGGCACATTCGGTGTTTAGTCATATTGATATTGATGAGAAAATATTGAAAAAAGAACTTTTGCGTTCTGGATATAAAGATTCTTGGTTATGTAAATATTTATTGGTTAATTATGACGTCCAAGTCAGAGAAATTGGAGCCGTTCACTAATTCATAATCCAATCACAAGAATATGTAGACGATGGGTCAAGATTCATTATCCCCTTATTATTTTTACTAACAATTTTACATAAAATGATTTGATTCTCAAGAAGTACATGCTAAAGCACATTCATGCTAACAATTTACGTAAATATATGAAAACGACTCTCTACATAGACATCAGTTAATTAGACGACAATTATCTCGAACTTCTCCTTTCGACCCTTCTTTAACATCGAGCATACTCATTTTCACCATGGCTTGTTGGAAATCTAGGAAGAACATAGCCTGGTTCATAGCATAACCATTCACAATTCCTCTAGTTCTTGCACTTGCAAACAAAGTTTGATCTGAAAAAAGGACACCATTTTTTCTCTGCAGTGCATAGAAATAATCATTGTCAAAACTGTTTCTTGTTGAATCAAATGCCTGCTCAGCATTGTCCCCAGCACTGCATGTTTTGGACAGTGTTTTTGCAAATTTTGTGTCCAACGTAGGATCAACATCATTAGTGGCGTCAAAATTGCTCAACCTGTGCTTGAATGATGAACATCTTGCCACTCCTAGTGTGTGTGCCCCTAGAAATCAACACACCGTCAGAAAGTGATACTGCAATATATCTTTGAAAATTTGATTATAATTTGAGAGGATTATTAGTTATTTACCAGATAAAGCCACCATTTCTTGAGCAGTAAAACCACGCTGCCCAAACATCCTCATAAGCTCAGAACTGTTTAAGGTAGGCGGAGGGAGGTTGATTGTGTCTTCTATTTTTGACCTTCTTCCATCTTTTCTTCCTTTAGGTATGTCATACACTGGCCCTCCAGCCTAATATGATCGAATTATAAGCATAAATTATTAAGTTAAAATAAAACGAACTTCAGTGACTCAAATTGAAAGGAGAGTTTAGTTTTTATAAATCTTACGAAGAAAACAGCATCCCTGGCAGCCATTGCAAGAATATCAGCACAAGAAACGACTCCTGGACACTGCTGTTCAATTTCTTCCTTGGCTTGATCGATTATTTCGTAACCCCTCAAGCTTAAATTTGCGGGGGAATCTTTTTCTGCTTTGTTACCTTTTGAAGAGTCAATTAGTACTGATCCATCACATCCCTACTTCAACAAATTTCCGGAAAAAAAAAACAATGAAGAAACCTTAGAATCCACGCTTGCATTAAATAATTGAGAGCGGCGTAAAGTGGCTGAGTGAGGACTCGATCCAGCAGGGGCTTAGTTTAACTACGGAAAAAAATTTCAAACTCAAAATATACCCCCTGTTTGTTATTATTTAACAAATTAAATTGTTTGCTACAATAACATTATCTACCAGACATTCATACAATAAAATATTCTACACACAAATCAATAAAATTTCTTTAAATTTTAACCACACTTCCAAAAAATACTATTCAAAACTCTTTAACTTCTCCCATAATGGGAGACGAATAGGCTCATAATAATATTATAAACAATAGAAAAGTCCTGTAAACAAAGATCTCAAATTTCAGTGGGGATCAAGCTTAGGCCACTGGCGGTGTGCAACTCCTACTATTCGCTTTCTTTTTTCCTTAGCATGTCTGGCAGAAAACTTTATCACGTGTCATAGAGAAAAGAATTCACGTAGACGACTCTAAATTTCATTAAAAAAAAAAAAAAAAAAAATTTGAAATTGAAAGAGAGAGAACCTCAACAAAGCAGTCATGGAAATGCATCCTGACTAGGCCTGCAGCAAGAGTGGGATCAGATTGCAAAGCCCTATTAACAGTATTCCTAATAATTCCCTCAGCAAATGGACAATTCATTATGTAATAATTCATACTCAAGCCATCCACTCCAAATCTAAATCCACTCACTATAATATCCATTGCAAATATTAAAGCAAACATATAAGACATGGCCATTTGTGCTGGTTTCACAGGATAATGCTGCAGCAGCATCATTGCATCAAGAGAAATGAAAACACAGAATTTGTATGTATATTGTATACAACTAGAGAGAATTAGTGGGAGAATTCTGGGATTTTAAGTAGAGGATATGGTCATTTATATATATAAGGTGTAAGTGGAAAGGAAAAGGAAAATGATGACAAAAGTTAGAAATAGTGGCCCATAATCTTCTCCACCTAATCTCAGTTTAAGCAATGAAATTGCATGAGGTTTACAAGTTAACAATGTGGCAATTATAAATCAAATCATGCACTAAACCTCCGGTGTTTGGGGATTGATTGGAGATATATAGCAATTCGAACAGTAATTGAATGTTGATCAACTTGCATGAATGTTGATCCCATAAACAGTCAATTGTGGATCGTGATGATGTTTCAATATGAAATTTTTGGTGTGTTCAATTAGTATTTTAGCTCTGCTTGTCATCCAAAGTGCAGATAAAAAGGATAATTGTTGTAGATTGACAATCAGTATAAAATTTTGTCAAATCGTATGACATGAAGATTTAAAAAGGTCATGTTTAAAAGAGTGAAGTAATCTCGATCAAGAATATTAGAAGTTCTCTAATAAGCCAAAGTTAACTCGATTATGATAATTGTTAAGAACATAATTGTTTCCAAAGTGTCCCAATAAGTTCCTTTAGTACAAAAGTATCATTTTCTTGGTTGGTTTTTATTTGGCTCTTTACAACTACAATTAATTGGAGGGATTAGGTTATATGAACGATGAGTCATCAGAACATATCATAAAATTGATCAATATTTAACATATTGCCCATTATTCTAACAAATATTTATCTTTATTTTATTATTATTATTTTTTTGCATATTGAATTATGAATAGTATAATACAAAGATAACTTTAGTCGTATGTCTCTCTATTAATCATTGTTACATATTTCATTTCTAGAAATTTCATATAGAAAAACAACCTTACTATCAAAGCTTTGAGAGGGCTTTTGTAACACTAGTTATTTGATGTTCGAAGTACGTTATTTTTTTTTTTTAAGTTTCGTAAACATTTTATATTTCTTTGTTATTGAAAGACCAGTAAAATCATAGTTAAATATTTTTAGTAAAGGATTTTCAGATCAACTCTATGTTTATTCTAGGATTCATGCGTTATGTTGGGTAACAAGGAAAATCAATTCTAGCTTCAAAATGGATATATCTCTTTTGATGAATAAATAGAAATATTTCCTTGTAACATTTTGGCAATGTTATTTTTTTGTCGTAGTTACATCGAAGAAGGATTTAGCTAAACCAAATTTTCTAGAAGTTACAAGGTGATGAGGGCAAAAGAAATTAATTATTTAATATATAAAGTCAAAAATGAAAAGTGTAAAAGAAACATGTGATTGACTGATCCATACAATAATTAAGCAAATCAAAACATCCACATAAAAGAGTTGATTGAAACCTATCACCATTTTTTGACTTGTAATTTGTTGCAATTTTTAATTTTAAGTGACTTATAGTGCTGATTAATGCACTCAAATTTTTAAATGACAGCTTGCTGATGCTGATTTATATAGGTCAAAATAACAAGGATTTAGAATCGAACGATCGATTGATTAGATCTTTTGTTTCTTAAAATGAGCCTCGGTGGTCCATCATATGTTTTGAATTCATTGTTGCAAGTCTTCCATCAGTATTAAAAATAAAAATAAAAAGACGACAGAATATTTTCAGTACATTATATCGTCTTTAATCATCATTGTTGCAAGTGTTCCATCCAATATGCTGTTGTTACTACATTTTCTGATGGTGCGTCTTGTTCGTGTTGTGTATGATATCAACATGTCTTCAACTGACACGACTAAATACTATAATGACAAAAAAAAAAAAAAATTATTTTCTTCCACTATAGTCCTTTCACTAAATACACTAAACTAATAATAAACTTCACTAAAATACAAATTTAATATTAAATTACATAATATCATGTAGTGAGAAGTCAAAATGAAAGTGGGCAATTTGATGTCAGTCCTAATTATTGCAGAGCTGGTTCCCATATTAAAAGTGAAATGTTTTGACACTATAGTACTCACTATTATCTTTCAGAATGTGGAGGAAAATATTCCCACATGCATTAGTGCTTTCAACACGGTTTTTCACGCATGCAGGCATTTTATTGGAGGCCACCGTACATTGGTGTAGGTTGGGATTGGAAATTTTACGGGTTATAGGATAGGGGTCTAAGAGATTGGGATTTTCATACATGGCATCTACCCTAATAATTGAAGCTCTATGGACTACTAAATCCCACAAGAAAAAGGGGTGGGGAAAAAGAAATTTTCGTCGATTAATAGATAGAGACAAATTATTGAGTATCGGTCTGAATGAAGATGTTTGTCTTGACAAATTGAGCTTGGATGAAGATGATGGTTCTGAGGTTATGATTCAATATGATGTGTCAAAAAATAGAGTCGAACAATACTTCTTGATGTTGACATCTGGTTACTTGATGTGCTAATATAGTCGATTTTGAATTGAGAAGGACTAGCTTATTCATGTGAAAAGACACGTGATATTCCATCTTGGTAATATTGATACTTGAATCAATTGGAATTACAAGAATAATCATTAATTTTGTAAGAGTTATGCTATGTATTTTGTTTCTCTAGCACCATATATAGTGTGATGTGTAACGATCCAAATTTTTTTTATTTCAATCGTTGCCAAATTTATTTGTTTTAAAAGTGAAAACACATAAAATTAACGAGCACAAATTAATTAATAGAAGAAACTCAAAGCCAAATAAAATATATTCAAATTAATACTAAAAATCACGCATATCACACTTATTAACTAAATAATAAAATTTTAATTCCACTAATATGGCTTACTTAGATCAAATTTCTATAACCAACTAAGGGCCTGTTTGTGCCCTTTAATTTGAAAAAAACATATTATAAAATAGTGATTGATGTTGAAATGTATGGTTAACAAAGAAGGAAATTTTTTTGATTTATGTGTATATTATGATGGGAACCAGCTCAATTGAGGAGGGAAAGGTAAGAGAAAAGCCACAGCAATGAAAGGGAAGGAGGAAGAAAAAGCTGCCATGAGCTATCAATGGTTAATTAATAACTGAGGTTGGCAACATTGTTGTTTAGTTATAAAATAGATACAGAACCGTTTTAGTTAAAGAATAAATTGTAAAAGGGAGAACACGATTTAGCATCATTTACATGCTTTTGGAATCTCTTATAAGTAACAACTTGGAGAGGGGGAAAAGGTGAATGATTGTGCGTAGAAAACCCCTTTAGCCCCTTTCTCTATGAACTCTCTCTCTAGACTCTTTCTTCTCTTATCTGTTTCGTATCTTCTATTTTCAATTAATTGCTGTAATTTAACTCCATTACTGTAATTAATATATTGTGTCTTAGTTCCCGTTTTCTATCTCTGGTTTCATATTATTGAATTGTTGGAATTGGGGTTGTTGTTAAAAAAATGTGTGGTTAAAAATGAACACTGTAGAAAAAAATAATATGGTAAAATGGTTGACAAACAAAATCTAGATCATGCCTTAAATCATAAAATAAGTCCCTAATAAACAAACCAAAAATAATGTTGACATTAAAAATGTTCCATCACGTTACACTAGATTTAATTTGAGTATATGGGATTACTTAATAGGACACAAAATAATAATGCAATCCCGAATAAAAATATTTAAATACACGTGTCAAAATATCATACCGTTAACATATCATTAGAAATCAATAATGTTCAATAAATATCATATCTTTAGTATCGGATGACCATAACATACATATCATATCATATCTTTAAACTTTCATAAGTATCATAATTCAATAATATGGAAATAAACCATTTAAATGGGATAAAAACAATTATACCATGTTATCCTACCTTTACTGGACCAACAAAAAATGTTGTAAGATACTTATGAAAATACAGCTCACACTCTCTTCACTCAAAATTCTAAATAAAACTTTGAATATGAATATTTGTGGTGTATGTTTTCTTTTGACTTGAAATGAACTTAAAAATAAGGCCAACAAGATTGTTAGAAAGGCGAACTTATTTAAATTTTGATTAAGATTGAATTAGATGTATTCTCTATTTAAAGATAAGTCAATCACACATAATAAAAATTTCATACAAGAATTATTTGAAATGAAATTTTAAAAAATTCAAATCCCCTTTCTCTATTCATATACATGGTTAGGTTTTTAAAACAAACAACAAACATATAAACCACATGGCAAAAAGGAAACAGATTTTGGTTATCGTGGACTTAAATCAACTAACAGATTTAATAGGATAAAACAAAGATAAATTGCATTATATAATAATATACAGCTTTTCAAAATTATATACCATGCACGTGTACTCAATTTGGATATGATTAAATCTTTTTCAAATTAGAAATAAAAATAATTATATAACAAAGTATTATATTCTTTTGTTAATTATTTTAAAAGGTACGTTATCAAGTAATAAAAAAATACATATCAAATATGTTTCTTTGAATTGAAAAAACTTGGGCTTAACTCACACGATCTTACATTTTCTTGAGCCCAACATACGTTATTAATTAAGAACTATCCAACGAGCCCAATATTGATATATTTATTTTCGCGGGAAAAATTCATATTTAAGGTGTATTCTTTACACCATCTCAAAAGCCAGGTAAGAAGTTTGAAAATTCAAAATTCAGATTTGTATTTAACTAATTAAAATTATTTATTAAATAAATATATTAAAGTCATAGTTAAACAATTAATGGTCACATATTTCACAGGTTTATTTATCAGTCACATATCATCAAATTAATTGGTTACGGATTATTTCGAGGTCACAAATCAAAAATTTTATAGGTCACAGATCGTCAAATTTTAAGGTCACAGACCAAACTTTATGGTCACCCCTTCCACCGGTCCCATCCAGTACCAATCTTGGTCACAAACCACCACCATCTAATCGTCGATTGCACTATACCACTGCAACACCATACCGAATCCCGATCCAATACCACCACAACACCCCTACCACGTCACAACAATCGGTTAACACCACAACACACCACTTGAGCCACCACCGCACAGTACCACACCACTATTGCACGCACCCAACCACCGCACCACCACCTCCATCTCCACTGCACACCTCACTGTACCACCAACACACATAGCTAAATTGGCCGCACACTTCCACCTCCACTGCACACTGCAGGCCACCACTACCACCACAATCGCGTCATACACCACCACCACATCAACAATAGCCATGACTGAAAATCCACCATTACAACACTCACACACCATCGACCAACAAAAAATACAATCACCAACACCACCTCAACACCAACACAACACCCAAAACCACCACTAGATTTCTCTACTACAGAGAATAAATTCACCACCACAGCCGTCACCACAAAAACCGCCATCACCAATTTACCACCAGGTCCACCACCACACAAAACACCGTCTAATCCACCACCATCTTCGTTGCTGTCAACGTGTTCAAGGCACTATAGTCTTCAGATCCACACAATTGCACAAGCAAAAGCAGTCACACGGGCAGAAGAAGCAAAATGGGTTAGATCCAGCTGCAATGGCACTCGTCTTCCTCGTCAACCACGGCGGCGACATCGTCGCTCACGATTACAGAGGCGTCATCGTCGAGCAGCGACCTGCGGTGGTCTTTGATGAGGAGAGACGTGAGAGACAGATAGAGCAAACACTCGTCCTCGACCACGACGACGACACCGTCACTCGCGGAGTGTTGCAGCTATGTCATCGTCTTCATCGAGCGACGAGGTTGCGGTGGTCGCCGATGATGAGCTACGTGAGAGACAAATCGTTTGTTGAGAGAGAGGGTGAATTGAAATGGTTAGGGTTGGAATTGGGGGAGATATTTAATTATCATATTCATCCCAGATTTGTGAATAACAAAACTTCATACCAGATTTTTACACTGTAATGTTGAAACACCGATGACTGTGTAATTTCCTCTATTTTCGCCCTATCAAAATCTAAATATTTGGCCCAAATTTTTTTTGAATTTATACATATATCACTTTACTCCCCCAAATTTTCAAAATATTAAAAACATTGTATACAGAATAATTAATTATATTTTATGAATATTTTTTAGACTTTACATAGCGTATATAATTTGAACTGAGTAATAGAATCTTGAAGTATCATGTTTTCTATCGAGCCTTTGGTAATTTGTTACTCTACAAAATTGTCAAGAGGAAAATATTACCTTAACCCTAACATGAAATTTGTTTATACATTACTCTAATCCAAAAAACCCTTTAGATTGACCCGAGTGTGTAATAGGCCATAAATCAATCTATGTCTATCTTGACTAACATGCCTTTGAGAAAGAGATTCCTTGTTTATTCTTATACCGTTTATGCCCTCGAATTGGACTTATGAGTATTTGGACTATAACAATTCTGATGAAGAGTCACTCACTTTTGACACTTATATAATTTTGGAGTTGTCGTAACTTGGGCTCATCATTCTATACTCACAAGGAAGAAAAATCGAGCAGTTTATGCTTTAGTAGCTACCAATTTATTGGCTCTAGTATTCACTGGCTTTCAAGGAATGGATTATTATCAAGCACCCTCCACTATTTCTATTTTCTTCCAATAGTTCTACCCATCTAAAAAATCGTCGGCCTATGAATGTGGTTTCAATCCTTCTGATGTGGAGGTGATGAGTCGAGAAGCTCCAAACAAGTAGCTGTTAAGCCAATATCAGTGGTACAGTGAACCACTCATTCAATTTATTGTGAGTTGCAGAGTTTACCTTGTTCACTCAAGTACCTAAAAATTGTCATCTTAGAAGAGATGGCATGGTCTCCGGCTTGGGTATGGAGAGCAAATGTGGTTTAATGTTGTTTTACAAGTAATAAAATAACGCATACATTACCCTACCATGCAATTAGTAGAAAATGTTGATTTTTAATCAAAAAATGAAACATTGACATTAAAATGAAAAGAAACCGTGTTTCAAAAAGTATAAAAGGAGGTCAATGTGAAATATTTAATTTTTAATGAAAGAGAGATTTTTTTTTTTTTAAAATGTCAAAAAGATTTTTTTTTTTTTTGCCTTTAATTTTTTCTATAAAAGTAAGGTATTTGTGAGGTTGGTTCATGAACCAAGTTCGTCATAAAGCCCAAGTTAATTTTTGGGCCAGATTAAAGGGTCTAAAATAGAGGAAATTATGTGACGCACCTATTTTTTAATGAATATTTAAAACGGAAAAATTCACAATTAAGGTATTAAGTATTGACAATTCAATTCTCATGTCTAAAGTTTTGAAAATGCAAAAATCAGGTTTTCATTTTTTAATTAAGTATACTTTATTAATTGAAACTAATAGGGACATATTTATACCTTTAGTGGTCACATGTTCATAAATATAAGTCACAAACTTATTTATTAGTCACGTATTATCAAATTAATTAGTCACAGATTATTTCGAGATCACAAATCAAAAACTGTATATATCACAGTTTATTTAATTGGTCATATATGAAAAAATTATAGATCACAGTTTATCTATCGATCACATATTTTCAGATTTGTTGGTAACAATTATCAAATTTTGAGGTCACGGGTAATCAAATTGTCAGTCACGGGACAAAAAGCTGGTCAAATTACATACCACCACCATCGCCACTTCCACCATCCTCACCCTGTCACCGTCGCCTACCACCATCTCGCCGCCAACACTACCACCATTGCCCATTCCATTACCAACAATAACCACCCAATTCCACTGACAAAACCAAAACACAACCACCACGCTCCAACAACCAAAAAAAATCACCAACATCACCACTAGGCACTACCCCAACATCTCACCGCCACCGTTCCATTACCACTACCACCACAATAGCACCAACACTGCCAGAGGTACGGCACACAATACCAGCAACTCCACAGCACATACCACCACAAGCAGTAGCACAACATATTTTGTTTGCAAAGGAAAAGCGATGGCACAGATATCAACACCTCACCTCCAAAACTGTTGCCAAACATCTTCGATCTAAAAAATTGCCACCAATACCATCAACAACACCACCATCGTCCACCGTCACCAACACCATCAACATCTCCCCATGGCACACCTTGGGTGGAGATCCTCACAACAGTGATGTTCCTAAGAAACTCTTCCAGACGGTGCGTTCAGGTCCTCGTCGTGTCTCTTGCAGACAGCGTCGCTCTCTTGCTACGGCACCAATCTTCTTGCAGTGGCACCGACGATGGCGAGTGGTGAGAGAGGAGAGACGGATCTTAATCTAGGGTCTAGAATAAAATTGAGACGAATTGAAATAGGGTTGAATTATTTTATATTAATATTAATAATTAAATTAATACCTGAATTCTGAATAACAAACTTTCCTACATGATTTTTGCATTTTGATCTTCAAATGCATGAAATCTTGTAATTTCCCTATTTAAAATATACTATACAACTTTTTTTTAACCATAAATATTGTTTTTATATAGTAAAATAGAAATGTGGAAAACTAATCAAATCATACATATCATTCATTACTTATCTAATTTTACTCCAACATACGCGCGTTTAAATTATATTCCAACAAACATGCCCTTAACATGTCAAATTAATCTCAAAATTCCTAAAATTGTGTCCTTTCATATTTCAAACCAAAATCTCCACTAGATCGTCTCTCCCTTGAATCATTCACCAAGGAATCTTCTAAGCCTAATCACTAATTCGTTCTTCTATTAATCTACTATCTAAAAATAATACACACCATATCATAAATATCCACCATTTGATTCTCATTTTTTATTGATTAGGACTTTATTGCATGTTTGAGGAAAGTATGCCCCCCCTTTGGCTCCCGTTATATTACATTGCATTTTTCTCTTCTATTTTCAACCACATAATCATTATAAAGTATATTTTACACGTAAATCAAAATTTTATTCTTCTTTTTCAATCACTTATTTAAAAAAAATACTATTTCACCCATTTTCATTTCAAAAAATGGAGACCAAGTGGGGGCTATATATAAATAGATTTCATATATCATCTAGTATTCTTGATTTTAATAATGTAGCATAATAAATTATGAAATCTTTTTTGGAATAATGTAGATACAAAATTTTATGTTTGAAATATGAATCGGCCATATTCATTCGAGATATGATATACGTACAGATTCATTTTGTCAGAATGATGCTAGATTCATGTTTGACAGGATTTCATTGGTAGTTGTGTCAAAAATATTTTTCAACAATCCAATCACAAATTGTCAAGTACGAATCTGGCACCAATCTGACAAAATGAATCTGTACAAACAACATAAACCTATTCGTTTTGTTCGAGTGGACCCATTTCGACTGGCCATGTTAAAAGTTCTAGACAAATTGGATAAGGGAGCTTTACTCACTTATAGTAGCGTAATTGGGCTTGTTTGGGCCTTTTTTTTCTTTTTTCTTTTTTCTTTTTCAAAATATGCATTTTACAATAGTGTTATAATGGAGAACGCGTGATCAAAAAATAAGTAAAAATTTTAGATCTACTTATAGTATTATTTTATTAAAAAATGAGTAATTGAAATGGGATCAAGCACCGATAAAGAATATAGTTTGATGGAAAAAATTGGTCTCAAACAAGGTTTGAAAAAGTTCTTGGTTTTGGAGTGTGAAAATATAATTTTGGGAGTATTTAAAAGGAAATATATTTATTCCTTGTTTTGGAAAGATTATTTGGAAAAAAAAAAAAAAAACCTTGGAAAATGTGTAATTAAAAGGTAGGAAAAAACTATGGAAAAAGGAGAAAAAAAATATATCTAAATAATTTTCAAAAAATCACTTCCATACAAGCACTTAATAGGCAATTTTGATCATAAATCTAAGCAGCAATATTAATTTAATTTTTGTTATGGTCCGTTACACATTGATCCTCGATGATAGAAATATCATTGAATTGACAAGTATCCTCGTTAAAATATGTGTTATTTCAAATATTTTTGCATGTGAGGACATGTGACCGTATAAAAAGTTCATATCACTTGAGAGTTTTATTTTTTTATGGAAAAATTGCAGCCGAAGTACCAGTCCACACAAATGAACTGGGTACTCGATGGGTTTTTATCGATTGGCAAAGAGGTTTTTCATTTTCTTTCTTCCAGCTTTTACTAATAGTTTTTTGAGAGTGAGGAAAATTAGTGTTGGATAGCAGTGGAGATGGTGACTGGAGGTTTAACGGGGCAAATGAAGAAGTGGATGCAGCATGTTTTGGTGATTGGAGGTTTTTTGGAGATTAAGGAAAATGAGTTGCAGAGTTTGAAAACAGTTTTTGAGATGAATTTATCTAGTGGTAGATAATATGGGTTACATAAGGGTGTCCCCCTCTCACATGGGTGGGGGGGGGGGGGGGGGAAGGGAAGATATTATGATTGAGTTTTAATTAGCCCTTGGATATGAAATAAATTCGATTTTTTATTCATGCGGGTCCCTCCATGTGAGAGCGGAGACATCCTTACGTAACATATATTATTACTCCTAGCAAAACCCTTTTGAGATTCCGGTGAAGCTTGCAGCAAGGACGAGGAAATCAACAAGATTTCAATTTTTGATTTTATCGACAAATACCCGATTTTTGGTTCTGGAAGTGGGGTGGGTGGAGAAGATGACCGTTTCTTTTTAATTAATTCTTTTATTTTAACTTTTTATATGAAAATGTAAAATTACACATTTGTTCCTTTAAAAATCAATTAACAGTTGGTTAGGCCTTTGATTTTTGGTCAATAACAGTCAAACTAATTGTTTCTATCAATTTGGACTATAGGTGCGAATTTTTTAAAAGTTTGGTACCTCCGATGATACAAATGAAGCGTTTGGATCAAATCTGCTAATAAACGAAAGGTTTATTACCTCAACTACAATTTTCCCTTGTTTTATTAACGCATATAAACCAAGGTGAAAAGCAAGAATCAAAATCCGTGTATTTATAAGTTATAATTAGGATATCAAGGACACGGGTCTCACATCTAAATAATGATTAATTTATGACAAATTTCATTAATTTTCCACCCTTGAATAATTTAGCTTCTGTTTGAGCTCTATTTTTTTTGTTTAAAAAAAAAAAAGAGTTCTTTAATGATATTTTATGGAGAATGAATGAGTTGTTATACATGTAAAATTATTTTATCGAAAAACTTATATTTTAAAATAAACTTGATGACGTTTTAAATTTTCAAATTATGAGATCAAACAGGAATAAAATAAAACTATCTTCCATTCATATCAATAGCATTTCAAATTTACAAAAGCATGCAAATTACCGCCGCACCGACAGAACGGAAAGAATTATTATTCCATAAATATCTATGTGATTTGTGTAAAAAATCAGTGATCCAAATGCTTTCAATCCCTACACCAACATTAAAATCCAGAAGAAAAAAGAAAAAAGAAAAAAGAAAAAAGAAAAATAGGAAAAAAGAAGAAATTCCAGACTATTAAATCCCTGAATCCTTTTCTTCCACATTAAGGAAATCTCTCTTCACTTTTTTCCTTCATTCATAGTTCTATCTGGTTCTGTTTTATCAAGGTACATTTCACATTTGCATATTTTTGCATTATATAGAATATTCTCCTTTTCTTAAATTTAATCTCTGGGTTTTTTTTTTTGGGGGTTTCATTTTACGGTTCCTGCAGGAGGAAATATTTTTTGTTGAAATTATGTCTGAGGGCACGTATTTAAATGGAAATGGAAATCGCCAATATGGGTTCAATTCAAACGCGAAATCCTTTAAGATTTTTATAGGTTATGATTCGCGGGAGGACGTTGCATATGAGGTTTGTCGCTACTCCATACTGAAAAGAACCTCAATCCCAATTGAGATTTTCCCCATTAAGCAATGTGAATTGCGCCAAAAGGGGATTTACTGGCGGGAAAGGGGGAATTTAGAGAGCACTGAATTTTCTTTCTCGAGATTCCTAACCCCACATTTGGCGAATTACATTGGTTGGGCCATTTTTGTGGATTGTGATTTCTTGTATTTAGGTGATATTAAGGAATTATTTGATCTGATTGATGATAAGTATGCAATAATGTGTGTCCACCATGATTACACGCCTAAAGAGGCCACCAAAATGGATGGAGCAATTCAGACTGTGTACCCAAGAAAGAATTGGTCATCTATGGTTCTGTACAATTGTGGGCACCCAAAAAACCGGATGCTAACACCAGAGGTAGTGAATAAGGAGACGGGGGCATTCCTGCATAGGTTTCAATGGTTGGAGGATAATGAGATTGGGGAAATACCATTTGTCTGGAATTTTCTTGTGGGGCATAATGCGGTTGTCGAGGGTGATCCCGAAACATACCCTAAGGCTATACATTATACGCTTGGAGGGCCCTGGTTCGAGAAGTGGAAGGATTATCAATTTGGGGATTTGTGGTTGAATGAATTGGAGGAGTACAAGAAGAGCGCAGAGAAGAAGGTGGACGACCTGAAATGAGGCATCACTTAGCTGATCCCATTCTTCACTTGGTTTTTTCGGTACGTTTATCTCCGAACAGTCTGTGGATCTAGTTGATCTTCATTATTGTAATATTCATATTGTTTCGTCTGTATTTGTTGTATGTTGTGGTATAGTCGATCATTCTCAAGAGATTGGATTGTAATATCATATTTCTTAGCGTGTATTTATTGGGGATAATGCTCTGTGTACACGATATACATAGCTCAATCCATTTATTGGAGCAATAAAATAACTTTGAATTGTCCTTGAGTGCTATTTCTTCCGTGCACTTGGTTTACTTTTCTCGCGTTCTTCGATGAGTTAATATTGGCTCAAGGTTATTGCATCCTGCCTGTTGATCATAGTTGATTTGATATAATGATCCTATAGGCTTTATATTCTTCTTGTTGGTTGTGTCCTTTTCTGTTCGGTTATGGGTGGGATCCACCAATATAAAAAATTAACGAAGAAAATCGCATATTGGACAACACTGCACATGACAATAAATAAAATTATTCTTTTTTAATCATTTTATGTCATACAGCCAGGCATACTAAACATGCCACTATAGTTTTGGTAGTCTCTTGCTATACCAACTCATCAGATTCACTGCTTCTGCATTTTATCCTCTTCGTTCATTTCTCATTTCTTAGTTAGCATATTGGGGTGAGTATGATTTAGGCCATGTTTGAGTCACATTTATTATTCATGTCAAATCGATAGGAAATGTATGGTTAAAAAATAAGGAAAAGTTTTAGATTTGCGTGTAATATTATTTTACTGAAAATGTATAATTAAAATGATATCAAATTACCATTGAAAAATATATTTTTTTTGAAAATAATATGATTCAAACAAACCTTTAAAATGTTTATCCTTGAGAAGTAATATAGAAACTAGTTTGGTAGACCATGGAGGAGGGTCCCTTTGGGGAAGGAGTAAAAGCCATGTGGGAACCTGGGAACCAACAAGGGCACAACCTGCGATTTACCTCCACTAGTCACTGAGGGGCCGGGGGCTAGAGGTCCAGGATTTAGTTCGGCTAAGCTGGGACACCTGGGTTATCAAAAAAAAAAAAAATAATAAAATAAAATAAAATAAAATAAAAGAGTAATTACAATGAAAAATATTTCAATAATACGAACGATTTTCACTAAAATAATTAAAATATTTATGACGATTTCAGTAGATATCTTTCAACTAGAATCTCTCTCTTTTCTGATCCACTACATAGCAGCCTTGGACATTGATTAGGGCTATTACTTATCACTTATCAGTGTTCGTTGGCACATGTGATTCCATTTGTATTATTGCCCACTGTTAGTACCTTGTACTTTTTGATAATGCATTTACGGAACAGCTGTGAAAGAAAAAGCATCCAAAGGGAAAACGTGTACAATATGCTAGCGTACTACAATAACTTTTTCTAAATCCTTCCCTTTTCCCTTTCTTATTATAAACATGTTTAGCATTTAAAAAATTGATGAAAATCTAAGTTAATGTTATCGATTAATTTTAATCATATTTCATGATCTTCAACTTTTCAATCACGCATTTCATCAAATTTATCAAAATTTAATTTTTAGCTACAACAGAAAGGGCTTAACGTTGTTTGCGTCTCGTACAAATGCAAAATCTTTAATCCTAATGCTACGAGAACAGAAAAATTCATTGCAGTTGTGATCACCGATTTCCAAAGACACAAGTCACACAACTGTCTACCCATCTTGTCGTTTACATAAAAAACAACCAAAAGTCTTTGAGACCTCAACTTGGCGAGTTAATTGTTTCAATGGTCCCTGAACTTTGGTCAATGTTTTTGATTGGTCACTAAAATTTAAAATGTTGACTTTTTGTCACTGAACTTAGGTCAATGTTTTTGATTGCTCACTGAACTTAGGTCCATTTCTTAGATTGCTCATTGAAATTTAAAATATCGAGTTTTGACCACTATACTTTGGAATATGTCGTACGTTACTTACTAACATAACTGTTGAATTTTGAAAAATATCTAATTTACAGTGAGTAATGTACAGTATTTTTCAAAGTTCAGTGAGTAATGTACAACATTTTTCAAAGTTCAGTGGTCAACTCGATATTTTAAATTTCAGTAAGCAATCAAAGACATTGACCTAAATTCAGTAACCAAAACTCGACATTTTAAATTTCAGTGACCAATCAAATACATGGACCTAAGTTCCGTGACCATTGGAGCAATTAACTCCAACTTAGCCAAATAAAAAGCATATCGAATCTCTTTTCTACTCATACACTAATAGGATATTAGGATTCCGACGATCTTACCACAACCAACAATTGTTATCTGAGCTCTATCCTCTATCATGTTATTGATCGATTTTGTTCATTATTAATTTGCTGTATGTTCAAATGGCAGAGCCACACATGGGCAAAGGTTGTCCACTAATTTGGTGTATGTTCAGGGGTAGAGCCACATAAGGGAAAGGGTGGTCCAAACTTTCTGATAAGTTTTTTTTTTCCCTTTTCCTGTCAAATTTCCTTGCATTGGGTTGTTGAAGTTGATGCTTGTTTCATAAAATTTTCTTTTTGTTAATGCCCAGTAAGTTGCACATTATGTGTTTTAGAAAATGCATAATATGGTAAACAATTAAATCCCAAATTGTAAGTCGATAATATGTGATTCTTTGTTAATCTGAAAATTCATTTTTATAAGCCAAGTTGAAATGCACTTTAGTATTCACCTTTTTGAACCATTTTTTCTTTATACTCAACTACATATTTGATGTGTGTTTAATGAAACAGGATACTATTGGATGGGAGTTTAAGAGTTCTTTGATGTGATTCTTTGTATTAGTCATATTGAAGTTTTTTGTATGCCTCATTCTCCTTGTCTTGAACTGCTCATATTACTGCATAATTGTGCTGTGTTAACATACAATTTTTGGCATGCATAAATGTGAAAGCATTAGCTGAATAGTAGCTCGTAGTTCGTTTCTTTGTTATTATTTCGGACCTGTCGCAACTCGCAACATCTTTGCAAATCTACACCATATCGTTTTGATTTTATCTGGTGTACCGGAAAGGACAAAATAAAATTTGGGCTGCGTGGTTGGTGGCGGAACAATACCCTTCTATCTGCCTGGTGGCGTTCCGACTACTCCGTCAAGTGTGTGTAACTTGAAAAACGAAGGCGGGGCTTCCTCTCTCGTTTTACCTCCGGCGTGAGAATTAGTTTATAGACTTGGAAAAAATGCAATTGGAATTCAGATGGCTAAAAAGAGAGAGAGAGAGAGAGAGATCCCTTTACCTGTATCACATCCGGGGGTATTTATAGATATTGGAAATTGGATAACCGCTGGGCGGTCGTGGTGCTATGTGTCCCACGTTGGCATTCCCACTACCCCCACGTGCTGAGTGGGGGATCTTTAACTTCCTGCTTGGAGGTTGCGCCTGTATTAACCGCCATGGAATCTAGTCAATTCACTAGAGGTTTTGTGGCTAAGTATTTGGATAATCGTATAGGTAATTCCATGTCAGTTGAAGACTTCGCGTAGAGGTAGAGCGACCTTGGGGGGGTCGACGGCCTCGAATAGTAGAGCGCCCCTGGGGGTAGTGGTAGAGCGCCCCTGGAGGGGGGTCGATGGCCTCGCGTAGTAATAGAGCGCCCCTGGGGGGATGGCCGTGCACGGTGGTAGAGCACCACTTGAGGATAGTGGTAGAGCATCCCTTAAGGGTCGGTGGCCTTACAACGAAGTGCAACGATCCATCTTGCTTGTCGTCGAGGGTAGCTTCCTCTAACAACCTATATCATTAGCCTCCTTACCCCTTGTCAATGTTATCGGCAAGGGGTAGCAATTTTCTTTATCCGGTTTGATTTGAATTTTTTTTTTAAATGATAAATGAGTAGTTCGTATTAGCAAGTCGAGCAATGCAATTGAAATCAAGTAGCAATTTTACTGTATACATGGCACCCCATCAATGGTCCTAATGTTGGAGGGAATTTTTCCCCCAAAAAAGTTTGAATTCTTGTGTCTATAAAAGGGAGATGATTTCTACTTCAAACAATCACTCTCATTTTCTCACAACATCCTAGGCTTTCTCCTTCCTAAGGTAATTTTCTCTCCTTTTTAATCCAAAGTCTTGCTTTGAATTTGTTATCTTCATCTTTTTTTGTTGCCATGTATAAGACATTTCTTTCTTCTCCTTCCAATGAGAATAATGATGGGGGGTGTGGTGACTCGACCGGACTTTCGTCGAAGGGTATCGGAGGGGGTCCGACCAGCCTACGGGGGGCCGACCGGTGACCAGCAGGGTTGGCCCCATGGTTGGTCGACATGATTGACCAGCTGTCGACTATTGTCGACCAGCCATAGGACTGGTCGAGCGACGGCCAACCTTTGGGCTGGCCGTCCCCTGACTTTTCCTGAGCTTCGTAGCCTATTCGGCCCTTCAACCTGACTCATTAGTAACTCGCCCCCTTCGCCCGGTAGATCTCTTTATGACATTGATAGTGAAACTCATTCAATCGATTCTCAGGGGTTTGTCCCAAATTCCCTAAAGAGGCATATTAGTTCTACCAAATTTTCGAACCAAAATTTAGAAATTGGGCAAGACCCGGCTGGTGAGGTTGTCTCCCTAGATATCCCAAAAAGTTATAGTCTCTACAATTTCCCACTTAAGTTGGAAAAATGTCTAGGTAAGTATGACTGAGTTGATGATTACATCTATAGAGCCCCCGGTCCTAAAGAAAGACTCCCTGGGTCTGACCCCGCGAGGTAGCCGTGTACAAGGCTGTTATGGACGGGGGTTTTCAGTTCCCCATTCATCCCTTTTTTGTGTCGATTTTCAATGAGTTTCACCTTACTCCTAGTCAAATTAATCCCAACGCTTGGAGAAAGGCGTTATATTTCCTATAAGTTTGTCTCAAAAGGAAAATATCACTTTCCATAGACATTTTCAGGTGTGTCTTTGAAATACATGAGCTAGTTCAATGTAATGCATTCGTCTATTTTACAACCAGAGTTCCTTTGCAATTTCCTAAATTTAGAAATTTGAATAGCGGATGGAAATCCTGATTCTTCTTCGTCCAGCCTTCAGCGGGTCGGTTCTCTTTCAACACCAATTGGCGACACCCCAAAATTTGTCCCTCCAATAATCAAGTAGAAGTTATCCCCTTTCTAAAAGCTCAAATCCAAGAGTTGGTTGATGTACCGCCTCTCGCACCTGACTTAGGATCAGTCTTGACCATGAAGAACATGTTGATAGTGGGGATGAGTCGTCTTACTAGTAGGTTGTTTCTGTCGATTTTTTTTATCGCATAAACACACATTCACTTATTATTTTTTGCTTTTAGTTTTTCGGGACTAATGAGTTTGGGTGTGTGCATACAGATATGGACTTTGATCTTGATGAGGTATTGAAGACACTGCCAGAAGGCGATGAGGGCCCTGCTCCCATTGATGGTAAGCTTTTGTGTTCACCTCCATTTTTTTTGTATCCTCATGCTCTTCTACCTTACGATCTTAACGGATTCTAACTTATATGTGCAGGGGCAGAGCTTGATCTTGAAGGGATCATGGATTCCATACCCAACCAGGGGCAGGGGGATGGGCGGATCCATCACCTATCCCTTCAAAGAGAAGGAGGGCGGCTGATCAAAAGGGAGGTCTCGGGCAATCAATGAGACCTCCCAGCCTCAAGACGAGCCTCGTGAGGTGGCTCCAGCTCCTAGGCCGGGTGCTTCCAGCCGTGCACAGTGTGAGCGCGATGATTCACTTCCCAACTTCGGGTTTCCCCCCACCCGGGGCTATCATGAGATGGGGGTGCTCAAGTCTTTGCTGACGTCCACTCGATCTAAAGCAATTGCAGGGTGTAGTGCAGACGACATTGAAAGGGCTACGGCTGTTTATCTCCAGAGGGTACGTTTCCAATTTCGCATTTTTTTTATGTTGGGTCTTACCTTTTAAGCTTGGTTTTAACGCTTAACTTTTATCTTACCTCCTCATTTCTTAGGTGGTAGCTCTCCAGACTGGACTCGCTGAATCGAATCATCGCCTGGCCTCGGAGTTGAAGACTCTTACTGAAGAAAAGAAAAAGGAGGCTCATCATTACAAGAAAAAGATATCCTCCTTGAAGAAATCTCTGGAGACGTTGGATGCTCGAGCTCACGAGCAGGAGACGGAGAATAACAACTTGCGTTCTATTTTGGCTCACGCTCCGGAAGAGGCAATTGAGAGGTCTAAGGCCTCAGCTGAGTATGCCAGAGATCTCGAGGTATCTGTGGAGCAGTATAAGACGTCGTCCGATTATGCTAAGGCTTTGAATTCATATGGGGGGAAGGCGATGACAGCGTCTATCAAACTCTCCAAGGAGTGGATTATGGTCAAGCATCCTTCTATAGACCCCTCTGGTCTAGATAGATTTCTTGTGCAGCGCGATGGGAAGGAGAGTGGAGCATAGTCATCCAGGTCGCTTGGACGTTTATCACAAGGTGGTAGTGGGGATGTCTCCCCTTCGAGCTGAAGCATTTCTTAGTTGTTGTTCCCTTTGCTAGCTTTTCCTTTTTCGTGTTTACTTTTGTTTAGTCTCATTATCTCCTACTTGTCCAGGATGTGGGCAAGAGTTTCTCATATGTACAAGTACATTTTTCGTTTGCTATTATTAGTGTTGAGTGCATTGTTCTTTCAACTTGCCGTCTCTCATGTCGTCCCTCTTCTTTTTCCTTTCATTGTTTGATGGTGCGGGGGAGTAGCTTTTTATCGGGCTAGAGTTCAGTGGCCGATGGCCCTAGCCAATTTTAGCCTTATGTTTCCCCGTGCCTAGCCGCGTAAGCTATGTCGATCGTCGGAAGAGGGGTCTAGCGGTTAAGAGCCTTAACCAATTTTTGGCTTGTTAAGATTCTCTGCCTAACCACGTAGGTTATGTCGATCGTCGGGAGAGGGGTCTAGCGATTAAAGACCTCAGTCAATTTTTGGCTTGTTAAGGCTCTCTGCCTAACCACGTAGGCTATATCGACCGTCGGGAGAGGGGTCTAGCGGTTAAGGGCCTTAGCCAATTTTTGGCTTGTTAGGCTCTCCGCCTAGCCGCGTAAACTATGTCGATCGTATGTCTTCATGGGATGAGGGGGAGTTTGAGACTGCATATCGGTATATAAAAATACTTGGATTCGTGAGCTCAGTAGGCACACCGGGACGTCCCAACTAGGCTGGCCCTTCCTTAGCGCCCTCATCACTTGCTACTACCAAGGTTTTTTATTGAATAAACAAAAGCAACTAAGGGTGCCTTCGTGAGGCATTACATAGAGAGAATTAACAAGGCAATCTATCTACTGTATTTACAAAAATGTATCCCATGCGTCTATTCTAAAATCTACTGGTAGTATTTTTTGAGATGCTCTACATTTCACGGTTTACCCAGTGATCGTCCCTTCATGTCTTTCAAGCTGTAAGCCCCCTTTCCTAGGCTGTGGATCACTTCATATGGGCCTTCCCAATTTGGTCAGAGTTTTGTTGGGGATGCCTTGCTGCTGCCGCGTCTCTTAACACGAGGTCCCCTGGTTGAAAGATTCTTGGTTTCACTCTCCGATTGAAGTATTCGGTGGCTCTCTGCGTATAGGCCATCATCTTTATTACCGCCTTCTCCTTTACCTCTTCTAGTAGGTTGAGTTATCCTCTGGTCATGGTGTCATCGGGCTGTCTAACTTTCATCCTACCTGTCTCACTCAAAATTTCAACTGGGACTATGACTTCCATCCCGAAGGTTAGTCTGAATGGTGTCTCCCCGGTCGGCTCTCGTGAAGTTGTGTGGTACGCCCACAGCACATTGGGAAGCTCATCTGTCCAAAGCCCCTTCTCCTTTTCCAATCTGGTCTTCAGATCCCAGAGAATGACTTGGTTGGTCACTTCAACTTGCCCGTTCGATTGTGGGTGAGCGACCGAAGTCAGTCTATGGTTGATGTGATAACTTGCACAAAAAGCCTTGAAGCTATGATTGTCAAATTACCTGTCGTTATCTGCCACCATTACCCTGGGTATCCCGAATCGGCATATTATATTTTTCCATACAAAACCCTGTACTTTTGCGGTCGTGATGGTCGCAAGTGGTTCTGCCTCTACCCACTTGGTGAAGTAGTCGATAGCGACCAACAAAAACTTCCTTTACCCCTTGGCTAAAGGTAAAGGCCCTAAAATATCCATCCCCCACTGAAAAAATGGGCACACCCAAAAAATGGCTGCCCGTTGCTCGACTGGGACGTAGATCAAATTTCCGTGTCATTGACAAGTGTCACACTTTCTTACTAATTCTTTGGCATCTTTTTTCATGGTTGGCCAATAGTAACCTTGCCGTAGAATTTTGAAAGCAAGGGATGTTGCCTCTTGATAGTTACCACAAGTCCCAACATGTACCTCAAACAGTATCTCTTTAGCTTCCAAGGGTCGTATGCACTTTAGATATGACACGGTGAAACCCCGCTTGTAAAGTTGCCCATCATGATGGTGAATGAGATTGCCCGAGCTCTCAACCTCCTTGCTTCAAAGGGATCTTTCGATGTTTTATTTTCTGTGAGATATTTAATTAACGGATCCATCCAGCTTTCCTCGTACTCAATATTTTTCACCTCGACCCAGCGTTGGATGCTGGGTTGTTGTAAAACTTGCACGTTCGCTATTCACGGCAGATTTCTTGGGTTTGCCGATGCGAGTTTCGCTAGCACGTCTGCCCGCTCATTTTCCTTTCGTAGGACCTTTGCCATCCTGAAGCTTGTGAACCCCCTTTGCAGATCCCTTACTTTCATCAGGTAGGCTGCCATCTTCCCATCCTTAGCCTTATACTCCCCCGAAACCTGTCCAATTATTAGCTGCGAGTCACTGCAAACCTCTACCGAAAACACCCCCAGCCTAGCTACCAAACCTAGGCCTATGATTACTGCTTTATACTCAGTATCGTTGTTAGTGATGGGGAACTCGAAGCGCAGTAAGTATTCCAATTCCTCGGAGTCTGGCCCAATCATTATGATTCCTACCCCTGATCCTTCCGTATTTGAAGAACCGTCCACAAAAACGTTTAAATCTGTCTTTTGCCCTTCTGGGGGTTCTGCTGGGGTGGTAAGCTCAGCAATGAAGTCTGCCAGAGCCTGCGCTTTGATGGCGGTTCTTGGCTTGATTTCAATGTCAAATTCATTCATTTCAATTGCCCATCTCAGCAGTCTTCCGGATGTCTCTGGTCGATGTAGGATCTACTTGATGGGTTGGTCAGTCATCACTTGTACCATATGGGACTGAAAGTAAGGCTTGAATTTTTTGACCACAACGATCAATGCGAGCACCAGTTGTTCGGCCAGACTGTACCTTGTCTTTGCGCCTTTGAGGACTTGACTGACACAGTAGACTGATTTCTGTGCCTTTGGGAATTCCTTTACGAGAACTACTGTAGCGACACTGCGAGGTAGAGACATAGTACGTCCCCAGGGCATGGGCTGGTCAATATGGGAGGCTGCTGGAGTGACCTTTTCAAGGATTCCAGCGACTCCTCGCATTTTTAAGTCCACTCAAAATTTGTAGAGCCCCCAATGGCTTTAAAGAAATGGTAGCACTTATCCGCTACCCGACTCATAAAACGGTTAAGGGCTGCCACACGCTCTGTCAGCTGCTGGACCTCCTTCCTACTAGTGGGGCTTTTCATTTCAAGTATTGCCTGTATCTTGTTGGGATTCGCCTCAATACCTCGCTGGGTGATCATAAAACCTAAGAACCTTCCAACGGATGTACCAAAAACACATTTCTCGGGATTGAATTTCAAATTATTCTGTCGAGCTATGTCGAACACTCTCTGCAGGAAGGCCACGTGGTCGATGGCCTTAATACTTTTTACCACCATATCGTCGACGTAGACCTCTATGACATTTCCAATCAACTCCTGGAAGACCCTATTCACCATCCTCTGGTAAGTTGTCCCTGCATTCTTCAAACTGAAAGACATGACAGTGTAACAGTAGGTTCCAGAATCTGTGATGAACGATGTCTTCTCTTGGTCGCACTTAGCCATAGAGATTTGATGATAGCCCGAGAAAACATCTAGGAAGCTGAGCCTCTCGTGACCCGACGTGGCGTCGACGAGGTGGTCTATCCCTGGGAGCGGGTATGAGTCTTTAGGGCATGCCTTATTTAATCCAATGTAATCTACGCACATGCGCCACTTCCCATTTGACTTTTTTACTAGCACAATATTGGCTAACCATTCGGGGTACCGTACCTCTCGGATGAAAGAACTCTGAGGCGATGCTGAGCAAATGCTGGACTGACCCCAGTGATATCACTTGGGCTCCATGCAAAGACGTCTAGGTTGTCTGTTAAGCACCTCACCAACTTCCCTTTTTCGTTAGAGTGCTGACCTCCCGGCCTTCCATTATGGAAATCTTTCCGATCATGTTAAGTGGCTCAATCCGCCCTCTCGAAAGTTCGACTTCTAACATCATGATTGATGGGCTCTTTTGAGTGATATACTATCAACATAATATTTCCTGGATGCTTGCTGACCCTCCTGCACATACCCGACTCCCCTGCTGGTTGGGAATTTCAGAACCTGGTGATAGGTCGAGGGGATGGCCCCAGCTGCGTTGAGCAACGGCCGATCGTAGATTGCATTATAGGCCATGGGGTTCTTAATGACCAAAAAGCTTGCCACAATTACCACAGTGGTTGGATATGTGCCTAGAATGACCGGGAGCTCCACAGTACCTTCTGGAATCACCGTGGCTCATCCAAAGCCTTGCAAGGGGGTGTTCACAATTTTTAACTTGTCAGGTGGGACCTTCAGGCCTAAAAACGCGTCCCAGGTGAGTACATTTGCGGCACTTTCCCCGTCGACCAATACTCTTTTGACGTCAAAATCAGCTATGTCACCTACTATTACTAGGGCATCATCATGGGGATGCGCCACGCCTACCAAGTCTTCCTCGCCAAAGGTGATGCTCTGACTGAACCTTGCCTTCTTTTGGATGGAGCAAATCCCGAGAGAGCATGCGTAGCTTTTCCTAGTCGAATTTGAATCTCTCCCTCCTGCTAACCCTCCTGTAATCATGTTTATCACTCCGACCCTAGGTGGGGGACGGTCCTCCATCTTTTGCTTCCCCCAGTTGTCCTTCACATACTTGCTCAGGAGACCCCACCTTAGGAGGCGCTCGATCTCCTCTTTCAGTTGCAGGCACTCTTCAGTATCATGTTAGTGATCCTTATGGAAATGACAACATCTGCCCTAGTTTCTTTTACCTGCTGGCGTTACCGTTGGTCTCGGCCATTCTAGCTCTTTCATGTCTCGTATTTCCATCAATAGTTTGGCACGTGGGGTGTTCAAAGGGGTGAACGCCATGGACTCCTCTCGTTTATGCCTGGCTGGCCAGTCTTGGGTGGCCCCTTTAACCATCTGCTCACTTCTTGGCCTATTTTTTTGGCAGGTCTTAGCTCATCCCCCTAATTGCGCTCGTGACTTTCTACTTCCCACCCCTCTCTGAGGTTCTTTGTGACCTTCTTCGCCTCCTCAACATCAACATACTTGTCTCATTTTTTAATAAGTCGTGCATTGATTTTGGGGAGTTCTTGGAAAGTGACATCTTAAAAGCTCGGTTCCGAGTTCCATTCATTAACGCAGTTACCATTGCCGATATCTGAAGGTCCTCTATTCCAAGGGTCGCACGGCTCAATCTGGCCAAATATTCCTGCAGAGATTCATCTTTCTCCTGGACCACTTGCATCAGTCCAATGGCTGTCCTCCTCTTTCTCTTGCTACTCAGGAAGTAGGCTACAAAGCTTCTGAAAAGTTCATCAAATGTTCGGATAGACTGGGGGGCAAGTGTTGCCACCCAGTCTCTGGCTTCCCTCCTGAGAGTCGGGGAAAAATACCGGCACATTACCGCATCAGGTACTGCATAGAGTCTCATCAGATCAACGAAGGTCCGCAGATGGCCAAGCGGATCTGTAACCCCGTCGTAAGCCTCTATCATAGGTTGCTTAAAGCCTTTAGGTAAAGGGACCGCCATGATTTCGGGCGCGAACGGGTCCTCTTCTAGGACCATCTACCTGCGCTTGTCTTTTCTTTTAGATATCGCATCATCAATTTTCTTCGTCATGATCTCCTCCATTCTCCGCTCCAGATCCGCTAAGGGTGGGACGGACTGCAAGACCGTCATCCCTGGAGCCCTCGAGCCTGCGGTCACCGGTTGGATGGCAGATGGTGTTTCTATGTGCGCCTGCTGGGGTAGAGGTAGGGCCTCAGCCGAATACGGTGGGAGGGCGGCTCTCTGCGTTTGATTCTGCAAGAGAGTCATCATGGCCGCTAACTGGGTCTCTAGGGCACTGAACTGGCTTTGCATCACATACTGCGGCGGCGGCGACGGATCGGGGCCTCTACTGACCAATTCTGATTCTGCATCTGTCGTTGCTGCTCTTAGACGTGTGTCACTTCTTGTTCGTCTTCTCGACATGACCTTTGTGTTCAGTGGAAGAGCTTCCCATGGACGGCGCCAATGAAGTGGTGGCGGAACAATACCCTTCTATCTGCCTAGTGGCATTTGGCGTTCCGACTACTCCGTCAAGTGTGTGTAACCTGAAAAAGGAAGGTGGAGCTTCCTCCCCCGTTTTACCTCTAGCGTGAGAATTAGTTTATAGACTTGAAAAAAATGCAATTGGAATTCAGATGGCTAAAAAGAGAGAGAGAGATCCCCTTACCTGTATCACATCGGGGGGTATTTATAGATATTGAAAACTGGATAACCGCTAAGCGGTGTGGTGCCACGTATCCCACGTTGGCATTCCCACTACCCCCACTTGCTGAGTGGGGGGTCTTTAACTTCCCGCTTGGAGTTTGCGCTCGTATTAACCGCTATGGAACCTAGTCAATTCACTAGAGGTTTTTGTGGCTAAGTGTTTAGATAATCGTACAGGTAATTCCACGCTAGTTGAAGACTTCGCATAGAGGTAGGGTGACTTTGGGGGGTCGACGGCTTCACGTAGTAGTAGAGCGCCCCTTGGGGGTCGACGGCCTCGCGTAGTAGTAGAGCACCCCTGGGGGGGATGGCTGTGCACGGTGGTAGAGCACCACTTGGGGATAGTGGTAGAGCATCCCTTAAGAGTCGGTCGCCTTGCATCGAAGTGCAACGATCCATCTTGCTTGTCGCCGATGGTGGCTTCCTCTACCAACCTATATCAATGGTTATAAAAATATTTTCTTTACTATATAATTTTTGTCCACCCAAATAAAATATTCTGGCTCCGTCCTTGTGTATTTTATGTATGGGAACCGTTCTTTCTACACATGAATTTGACAAGTATTTTTGACAAATAATCGTGACCTTTAATTTAATCAAATCCAACGATTAGTATCTCATGGATCTCAAATGGTTACAACTAACTCTCTCATGATCCTAGTGAAATACATATTGACCGTTATATTTGCTTAAATTAAAAGTCACGATTATTTGTCAAAAATACTTGTCAAATCTATGTGTAAGAGGAACGATCCTCTTTATGTATTTGTTTCTCTTGTAACACAGAAGAATTAAGAGTAAAACTTTTACAAAGCAAGTATATGTGTTAAGTTCATTCTCATTAGACATAACCTGCTTTCCTTTTCTCTTCTTGTTTCCCCATAATCACTCACACATTCTTATAGTAGGAAGATGAAAAAGTTAGTCCAATCCATTTCAACCTACTTAAATAAATGTGTTGTGTTAGGTGCTATTTTGTAGGTAGAGCTGCAGCCAACTGACAACTGTGTATTAAATATGGTCTTACAAACTCGTTGCTTTAAATCATATAGATAAATGTAGCCTTCAAGTTTAAGAACAAGAGAAAATCTCGGAAAGGAAAAATGAAACAAGCACCGGAACATCAAAACATGCCGTATTCAGATCACATCCAAAAACGTCGTCAAGAAAAGGGATGCCTCTATGCTTGGTTTGTATCTCTTCCTAATTAGCTAGTTGTATTTGTAAATTAAAATTTTTAACTCGTTTTACTGCAGGTTGTTCGAATTTTGTTGCTGTTGTTGCTGTGCCGAGGCTTGTGAATGCTGCTGTTTGGACAGTGCTTCTTGTTGCTGCATTTAAACTTTAAGGGGTTTCATAATGTCAAAGCCTGAAATAATTTTTACATATCCCTTTTGTTAGTTTAGTTCCAAAATATTGAATGAATTGCAGTACATCTGTATCTATTTTGAATAAAGATGTAACTTTTTATTGAATTTCTCATCTTAATGTTAAATAAATGTTAACTTCTCAAGTAATTAGTAGCTTTATCAGCTAATCAAATATACAAATGAGATTTAAACAAAAGCATAATAATATTATGAACTATCCTTAAAATGCATACTTTATCGAGAGTATTGAACAGTGTAATAAACAATATTTAGCCCCTGTTTGACCCCCATTTTTTGAAGTCAAAATGGATGAAATAGCCTTTTTTTGAAAAATGAGTGGTTGAAAAAGAAGGAAAAGTATTCGGTTTGTGTAATATTATTTTATGGAAGATCGTATGATTAGAAATAGGAGAAAGAAAAATGAAATAGAATTTAATGGAGGCTTAAACTTCTTCAATCTAACAAAACAAGCCAAAAGGATAAATCAAGCTTGATCAACATTTTGTTAACCTATATATTGGTAAAATTTGAGCAGCTTGAGTAAATTTGAACATCTGATGATCTCTATTAGTTTAACAGAAAATTACGGTTAAAAATTGAGCAATCTACGAGTTACTTGATAGGACTAGAAGTACAATGACATCCTTGATCGTAATTTCCAGTATGAGTACTGCATCAAATGTGATAGTTTAGTGGCAGTAAACTAACGTACTTCCTGATCGGACCTGGTAATTTTTTAACTTCTTTCTCCCTCAAAATACTTTCTAGTATTGTCTATAAGGTCACTCTCCTTAACTATCGGATGGTGATGTTTACTGGGTAAGTTATATAATTTCTATTTGCTACATCTTCCTATAACTAATTCAGAAAATTCAGAGAGAGATTTTCATGAATATAACATCAATACTAACAGAGTAATGTATGAAAGCATATACCAAAGACAAAGAATCCTAGCTTAGAAGCAAAATCACATTACTTCAAGCGCTAAAATAATCAGATAGCATAGGCATTTGTATTTGCATTTCAATACAGGAAAAATTAAAAAAGAGAAAATCATGGATGGACCGACATACCAATAGACTCCATATGCTGACGAAATGACGACATGAGAAGTAAGGCTGCCTCAATGCTTGGTCTGAACAAGATTTGCAAATTGCAGGAAGTATTTGTGCGATAACGTTTTCTCTCGTTTTGAAGATATTTTTTTTTACTACTTTGATGCAGTTTGTTCGTTCTGCATTTGTTGTTTCAAGACTTGCGAGTGCTATTTGGACATTTGCTTCTGTAACTGTGCCTAATTTCATTGCATGGGGGGGAGTCTCGGGCTCTAGATTTGTTGATTGGATAAGTTTTTGCTATCTGTACAAATAAACAAAAATAATAAACATGAAATATGAATCATAGGTTTCTTATTTTATAGCTTTGTCCAGGCGCTAGCTCATCCCAGAAGAATGAACAATTTTAATGAAATCTGTCTCCAAGAATAATTTTCATGCTTTTGTCTTCTTCAGTCGTCAATACATTAAGGGCCTCTTTGGTCCCAGTACTTGACAGGACTGAATGTTGGAATGGACAAGATTTTGGCTTCTTTTTTTTTTTTTTTTTCTTCCCTCACATTGTCCAGTATTATTATCCTATCCACCTCACCAAATGCTAAAGCATTGTGATGCCTTCATTTTCCGTAATTTGGAAGGAGATTTTCATGTGAAATAGGCATTACTACCTTGAATCTTCGTATCTTTTACATGATAATGACTGTATCAATGAAAAAACACAATAAGGGATAAACGAGCATTTAACAGTACGTATATTCCTTCTTTTCGCTATGAATTTATGGCCCTGTGTTTCATGCTTACCTAATTGCCAAGAGTGGGATTCCTGCCTTCATCAATTTCGACGACAAGCAAATGCTCGGGATTCGAACCATTGGGTCCTTCTGAGTACAGGGTCGGGAGATAGGCCTTATATGCTGGCAAATATCGTGAGACAAAATCCATTACCTATAATCACAAGACCAAGAAAAAAAAGTATTTAATTTTGAGAGTCAAATTGTGCATGTGTTTGGCCCCCATTATTCCTCATTACATTAAATTAAATTTTTCTCTCTCCTACTTTTAACCACACAATCTTCAATAAAATAATATTACACGTAAATCAAAAACTTTTCAACCACTCATTTTTCAAAAAAATACTATTCATCTCATTATAATCTAGGAATAATGGGGCTCAAACGGGAGCTGTATGTCACGATACTTTGCAAGTATTAACCATACTGTCTATGAAAGCATACTAAATACACCTCCTCGTCAGACATTCCAGGCTTCCCATCAGCCCTCATAGCAATTTCTGCCTGAAGATACCCCACACAACCAGTTAAATAATTGCCAAATGAAATAAAATCTATAGCATGTTTTGCTAAGCTTATATAAATTCACTCGAGTACACAAGGGATTTATAAATAAATAACTTCTTTTCATTGGCTAAAATTGGAAATAATTTACTCTATTTAGGTCATCCAATCGTTTTTGGGAAGAGAAAGGTTAAAAGTAACATTTATCTTATTTTATAGCCTAGCCAAACATGCTCTTGTAAAAGCTAGAACAAGGATAGCATCAGCACAACAAACCTGCAATCGCCATTGATAGACACAACTGGGATCTTGAATCTTGATTACTATCCAGGAGTGGATAAACCTGTCCCATGCATCATAATAAGCTTCTAAATTTTTATTCACCTTCTCTAGCTGCAACATTAAGTTTTGGAGTTAGCTTAATGGCTTTTGTTCGAATGAAATAGTGAAACGGAAAATTTGCAGAAAGAAGTGACACTTGAACCTGGGGATCAACTGCTTTCACAGCTTCAGTCAGAAGGGGTTTAAAACCAAGCATCCAACCCTCAAACAACAGAACCTAATGACCATTGACCATCGAAAGAACAACCATGATAGCGAAAAATTTATATTTCAGTACTGACTTAATAGGAAAAACAGTAGACCTAACATTCTAACAGTTCCGGGTATCACACCTAGCATAGTTTTCCTCATTCAATCAGAGGATGATTGCGGAGCAAAAATAGAACAAAAACTGATTCCAGCGATAAATAGAATAATCCACCTACCGTTAGGGGCCCTTCAACTTCTGGCCACATGGAAGGATCAGCTCTGTCACCTCTACCATTGTATGCAGACTGCAATTAGAAGATTAGGGACTCCAAATCCCAAACATGACTAAAATCAGTAAGTCTGCTATCATGTGGCTTACCTTATCGTATCGTGGAAGCTTAAGTTTCATACCTATATGTATTTACCCATGAACCTTGTTAGGCCACTATGATATGTTTTTAAAAAATAAGCAGGAAATGACCAATGTGCACACCTTCTTTAGTCAATTTCCCAAGAGCTGTTAGAGTCTCAATAGACAGAGAAAGATCATGACTTCCAGCATTACCACGAAACTGAGAGGTCAAAGAGTTATATCTTTGCTCTAATAAAAAAAACTTCCAAGCGAAATGCTCAAATTGTTCAGAAGGGTTAAAAATACCTCCAAAAGTGCATTCCTGGGATTGCTATCCCTTAGTTTGGCCTGAAATCAGTATTACATTACGTCTCAGTGGGAAATTCATAGACATGAGGTAAGACTTGGTTGCTTTCTGATTATTTACCTGATCTTCTGCTGTTAAATAAAAATCATCGATGGATATTGTCGCAGAATTCCTGAGATTAAAGTGTCAGTATCCTCTCTTAGTTTTTATGGTTTCATTTAAACAATTGAGATGACTCTTAATTTCAACAAGCATCACCATTTGGTATTCTACCTCCCGGTCATTCGGAAGAGAAAATCTAGTGCAAAGACGAGCGTCGTTTTTCCACAACCTTGTGGTGCACTGAAACCAATCTGCATCAAATCTATTATAAGTAAATAACCATGTCAGCTTCGGCAATTTCTATTGTGTTTCAGGATCTTAAAACACTGTCCATGATGCAGGACAAATTAAAAATAGAAAGAAGAAGCAAGAAAGAGGGGAGAACCGGAAAGAATGGGGGGAGAAACCGAAGAAGAATCAGAAATTCATGGGAGAGAAGGAGAAGGAGAGGAAGGAGAAACTATAGGCAACAAACCACCAAAATATTATTCAATTCATCAAAACTAATGAAATTACATCGCAATTAGGTTTAAATAGTAAAGACTAAAACCCTAAGTAGAATGGACTTGGGCCAACACAAGCTCAATTACATAAATAAAATCTAAAATATAAATAAAGTCCAACTAAAAATAAATAAAAAGTAGATGTCCTCATCAACTCTCCCGGAGTGGGAGAAAAACTCGACCCTGTCGAGTTGATAGATAGTATAGGCTGCAATCAATCTGATACTCCAAATGCGTTAAGCCACGGGGGACGATCTTTCTGACAAACTAAGTAACGAATTTCATGATTGATAGTACTGAAAACTGTAGCTTATTCCCAAGAATATGATCTGACCAAGGGAGGGCGATCTTTCCTCCTAACCAAGTACTGATACTAGACTCCAAATAACCAATACTCATGCACCTCATCTTCAAGATTTTCACATGATTGTATATAATTAGGAGCATAAGAAGCACGTCGATCTACCCAACAAACAAGGAAGTACGGAATCTTTCCATCATTGGTCAATACAACACGTTCATCTAAAATAACATCAATTTTATCTTTGTGTGCTATGATAGATGGTATTGAAGTAAAAATATCAATATAGTCAAGTTGGGGGTCCATAAAGCTAAGTAGAAATAGATCATCAAATGAAGTAACATGGTGTAAGTAATGAAGTCCTCAATATTTAAAGCAGACTGGTAGTCAAAATGTGATGAAAGGACAATGACATGTGCATTTAAATCAACATGCTTGAAAATTTTTAAAGGACCAGCACTACAAGCTTGCAATATAACATAATCCCCAATATTAAATTCAAAATATCATTTATGCGAATCAACTTGAAGTTTACTTGCGTCATGTTGTTTATTGATCTCAATATGCAAGTCATGAAAATGATATACAAATGCTTCAGCTGACAACGACACACTAGCATGCGAGGACATGGGAATAAGATCTAACGGCCGCGTAGACTTATAACTATGAACAATTTCAAATGGATTTAGACCTAGAGATCGATTCATAGAATTGTTATATGCAATGTGAACAGTTGGGGGGATCGAGTCCCAATTCCCAAAATTTTTCTGGACTAGAGGTTTGAATAAATTGCTAGGACTTTGGTTAATGACTTCATTTTGACTATGAGGTTGGTCTGCAGTGGAGAATTTCGATTTAGTGTTAACCATAGGAGACTGAGTTCTCCAAAAGTGACTATTGAAATAATGGGATATAGTATCTAGAGTCTCAGGAAGAGTTTAGGTGTCACCTAAGGAGGTGTCCTCACTATCATCATCAAAATCTTCAAGTTTAGGTTCGTACACTGGATCTTCTAACGACTCTTCTATTACATTTTTTCGTTCTTCTATGACTAAGGCTCGATTAGGACATTTGGAAGAGATGTGACCAAAATCCTTACAGCTGATGTATAGTAGGTGAGAAGAAGTCCCTGGAATTTCAAAAATTTTACCCTTATTTTCCAAGATTTGAGAAACATTAGACGGGGAAGGTTCTAGAAGAGACTTAACAGGAGGAGGTGGAGCTAATGAGATGGAAGAATGGTTGTCAATATGCCTTCCATAAGGAGAAAGGGGCCTTGGACTATCACAACCTTTACACTTATTTTTCCAAATAGGAGGAACACTAGACGGGGAAGTCTCTATGACAGACACATGTTGAGATGGCGCTAATGACATGGGAGAATGATGGTGGTCGCGCTTTTCATATGGAGTACTAATAAGTAACTCGTAATCCCGAGCTGAAGAGTAAGTTTGATCAAGAGTAGTGATGCACCGAAAGAAAAGTTCACGCCTAAGTTCATCTCTTAGATCTTGTATAAACCTACTCAAAGTCAGGGTCTCATCCTCAACGACATAACATTTCATTCGAAATTCCTCAAATTGAGCAATGTACACAGTTACTAGTCAATTCCCTTGTGTAAGGGTGTTCCATTGGGTAAAAATTTCATGATCTAAGCAACTATCGAAAGTAGGAGTATCTAAGTCAATGTCTCTAAAAAAACGCTCCTTACGACGAGGAAGAGAATGAGTACCATAATGACTATGGCCCTGTTTTCGCTCACAAACCTGATCTCTATTCCTACGATCGAGTCGAAAATATTTTTGATCCCTTTGTCCACGATAATATTGTCTATTATAAGACGCTTCAGAATTAGTGTCAGTCAAACAAGGGGTTCGCTTAAAATTGTTCAACTTAGCAGCTAGGTTCTTTCTCTCCTCACGAGTAGCAGTTATATCTGATTGGACAGTCGATAGGCTAGTGGCAAGTTGCGTTAATTGTCTAGTGAGTGCATCAAATTGGGATGGATCCATGGTCAATGTATTGGAAATAGAGACAACAAGACGACCACTACGCAACTACATGCAATGTAATACTAGCTAAATGACGTGCAATGATGAAATCAATGAACAATAAATGCAAACAGTGAAAAATAACAAATTAAGCATTTTTTTTCAGAGATAAGTAAATTCAAATATGACAAGCTAATACTGCCGATCTATGTAAAATAATAAAGCACAAATCAAATACTAGTCAAAACCTAATCATGTAATATAAGTGGGGTAAAATAGAGTTTTGACGAAATCAATGGATTCAGTCACGTGACTTTAGGTATATTGTTAGAATAACATCACAAAAATTTAATTAATGCAATTTTAAATGAAGCAGTATTGTAAACCAATGACAAATATAAATCAAGCACTCCCTAAACCTGATGGAACCCAAAGAATAAGTACTGTGCCCAATTATGATTTCCCAGTTGGCACGTCTCCAGTAGAAAATTATAATGGAATACTCCTAAGCAGTCAAGTCACTGAATGGAACACTAATACTCAAGAGTTTTAACAAGCTGCCCCAATGCAAATAATAGGGCAAATCCAATTCAACAAATGTCCTTGGCACTCTGAACTCAAAAGAAGTCCATCAACGTGAAAACTAAAGCAAAAACTGAACTCCAGGTGGTGGATGACAACTGGCGTGGCAGTGGGTTGCTGGCGATTGGCGGTGAGGGTGGTCGTGGAACGTATGGTGACTGTGGGTTAATCTGGACAAGTGGCTAAGGAGAAATGGGTTTTGGGTTTGAATTGGATTAAATGAGAGTGAGTTTTAACTGGGATTGGAGTAATTTGGGTCACTAGTTTATGGACCAAATGTCTTGATAAGAGAAATGGGCTCGCGGGTAATAATTATATGTGGATATATGGATTATTATAGGGTTGGATTAACGTAAGGTGGGCTGATCTTGTATGTAGGCTGAATGTAAGTAGGGTTTGATTGTTAGGGATGAAATATATGAAATAGTACACTTAGCAGCAGCAAACGCCTAAAACTCTAAAACTGTTTTTTTTTTTTTTTGAAACTGCAGAAAATGATAAATAAAAAAAATGAAATTTCGGGTGTGAATAGTAACCTTTTTTTTTTGTGAAACTGCTGAAAAATCTTTAAAAAAAAAAACTGAAATTCCGGGTGTGAACGGTGACTCTTTTTTTTTCCTAATCAACTAGAAAGAAAATTGAACAAGAAAACTGCTGCCTCATAACAAATTTTTTTGTTTGTGCTGTTCCACAAATTTTTGGGAAGGGGATAGGAAGAAAGTTTTGGATTGTGGATGAAAAATTACCCAAATTTTGGCTCTGATACCAAATTTGATGCAGGACAAATTAAAAATAGAAAGAAGAAGTAAGAAAGAGGGGAGAACCGGAGAGAATGGGGGGAGAAATCGAAGAAGAATCAGAAATTCATGGGGAGAGGGGGAGGGAGAGGAAGGAGAAGCCATAGGCAACAAACCACTAAATTATTCTCATCAAAACTAATGAAATTACATCGCAATTAGGTTTAAATAGTAAAGACTAAAACCCTAAGTAGAATGGACTTGGGCCAACACAAGCCCAATTACATAAATAAAATCTAAAATATAAATAAAGTCCTACTAAAAATAAATAAAAAGTAGATGTCCTCATCAGTCCACATATGCAACAGCCCAGACCTATCATCAGCAACTTCAGCAAAAATTAAATAGAGTAGGAGGATGTTGGGCTAAGCCACTATGTTTAAAAAAGTTTTAACAGTGAATAAGAAAACTATAATACAAAAAAATATTTTTGTTGGTCAAAGTAGAAAAGTAGTTAACTATTTTGGAAGTAATTTTTACCTTTCAAAAAAGTAACATTTTTAGTTACAGGTAAAAAAAGAAACTTTTCCAATATGCTAAAGGAAAACTTATTGAAAAACAAGTTTAAATTACTTTAAAGCATAGACAAACATGCTCTAGAACAAGAAATAATTTGAACGATGTAAATGTACCACTAGAGGGGGTATATCATCTCCTTCTTGAAACATAGAATAATGATGAGAAATTTCTTGTTCACACCACATGAAGACTGGAATGTAGTAATGGTAGATTCGAACTTTCTGAGGCTCGGTTAAAAATAGTTCATTGAGCTGAAATAGTCTACAAAGTTGAGATCCATATAATATCCACTTGTCAATAGACTCGGACACCTTCTCTGGGTTAAGTTTAGTTTTGTTTACAAGGGGACCTGTGCATATAAATTCAAAAAGGTCCTGCACAGAGGAAACTTGCGCAGGTGTTGTAGGAAAAACTGAATGTAAGGGGCCTCGTGTCCTTCCATTATTGGTACTGGTAACATTATTGTAAAAGGGCGAATTGTCTTGCATCCATGAACATCCACTGCCTGGACAAAAAATAATAGTGTTTTGAGGTAAAAGAAGAAGTAATTCAACAAAAAATTTTTGGAAACTATATGAAATTAAGGCCTCTAATCAGCATAACCCCATGAGTACAAGATATATAGCTACTTCCACTCTTGCTGACTCCACTCACACTCATGGGGAAGGGGCAGAAAACTCAATGTACATTAGAATACTTTCTTGGGACTGAGAACAAACAATAAAATAATGGGAAGAACCAATATTCATGATGCAAGCATTTTCCTTGTTTTCAACTCAAACCAGCAAAGGGCCGGAGGAAGGATATTATAGCCCCGTATTAAAAATTTTGACCGGAATCATACAACCAAATGATGGTCACCTGTTTGCAGACAGCATCAATAAAAATAAAAAAAAGAACACAAATATTTTTCTTATCTTTAAAGCAGAATGTTTAATATGTACTACTTTGGGGTAAGAATTCACACTTGCCAAACAATATAATTTCTATGATTCGTTGTACACAACATGCTCGAAGCAAGCAATAGATCTTAGTGTCTAGAGTTCATGTCTGACTCTTAAACCACTATAACCTGAATTGAAGTTCTACAATGTCCTGGAACTGGCTATGGTTCTTGTCTCAGATTAATAATTTTTGGAGAGATCAAATGACATTTCTTTTAAATCTATACACAGACAACTTAACAGGTCAGGTGGGATACGCTAGCTAATCATCTCAACAGTACACATGAAAAAGATTTCAGACTTCTCTCACCTTCCTCAAATATTTGTCTGGCTTTTGAATTGAGATGTAAAGGGTTTCTTAATCCATCAGATTAAAGTCCCCTTCTTTAACATAAGAGCTCACAATTTGCCACAGGTTATCTATTCCAATGTCATAGAGAAAACCAAAATTCAATGATAACTGCTTTGTTCAAAAAAGTTATTTTTTGTCTTTATCTTTTCTTGATGCGAGCAGGAAGCTAGAGTTCAATCCAAAATAAAGAGCAAATAACAGTATAACAACATAAGAAACAAAAAATGCATCCAAATTTCTTTAAAAAAATACAAATTAAACAAACCTTAATGCTGTCATAAGTCGTATGAGTTACATCCCTAATTTTTTTCTTTACATTAACCATTTCTCACAGATGAGTCATGCTTTCTGTGTAATCAAAAAGAAAAATGATATATTGGCAAGAAGATTAAGTGACAATCAAAATTCAACATCTACTATAGCAACTCCAGACTAATTCAAACGTAAAATTGCATCCAAAATATACAGAATAATCAGAATAAAAATATAATATAATCCAAAACGAGCACCGAAAATTTAAACCCCAGCCCAGCCCCAAAAAGAGCTTCGTATATCACCTGATAAATGCTGTCGCTGGGGAAACATTTGAAGCGTCGAGAGTTTCGATTTAGCAGTTGCCGTTGTTCTTCCACATTTACACATAGAATTAGATAACGAAGCATATTTTTGACAAATTGTGTTTATATTAATATTATATTTACAGATAGATGGCAGAGTGGAGGCTGTCGTTAGCTGCCATGGACTTGGGGGCTGGGATAATATATTCAACGCAGCCATTGTCGATCTCTCTCTCTCTCTCTAGAATCCCGGGAGAGTCCAGGTTATGTGATAACGGTTAAATTGTTTAGCCTCCGTTGGGTTAGTTAGGGACTTAATTGTTCCAATGTGACTGAATTTAAGTGCATGTCTTTGATTGGTCATTGAAGTTTAAAATATTGAATTTTGACCAGTAATCAGTTTATCGATGAGTTTTCTTGGAGTAGTCGGTTTGGCCTTGAACCTACGCGCCTATGACTTCGTTTCTCAGGAAATTCTCGCAAGCGGAAGATCCTGAATTTGAGACTCACTAAACATAGGTTCATATCATTGACTGTTCACTAAAGTTCAAAATGTCGAGTTTTAACAATTGAACTTTGAAAAATATTGGGTTTCGATCACTGAACATAGGTCCATGTTTTCGATTGCTCACTGAAATTTAAAATGTCGAGTTTTGGTTACTGAACTTTGAAAAATGTTGTACATTACTCACCAAATTTTGAAAAATGTTGTACATTACTAATTGTAAACTCTATATTTTTCAAAGTTTAACAGCTATGTTAGTGAGTAACATACGACATATTCCAAAATTCAGAGGTCAAAACTCGACATTTTAAATTTCAATGAGCAGTCGAAAACATTGACCTAAGTTCAGTGACCAAAACTCGACATTTTAAATTTCAGTGACCAATTAAAGATATAGACCTAAATTCAGCGAGCAATCGAAAATTCACACCTTTGCCACGTAGATAATACAAGGAAATTTTCAATGGAGGTCTCTCAATTTCCAAGAATGTTTCTTGTTGGTCCAAATTAAATTTGATCAACTAACTTACATTTTTATTTCCAAATTATTGTTAACTATTACATCCATTAAAGAGGAAACAAATAAACAATGAATAAAGGTTCGGAGCCTTGTGTTACGTTTTTTAATAATGTTAATTTTTTAAAATGAAATCTCAAATCTTAGTGGGCGTTTGTTCCTTATTTTTATAAAAATGAGAATAAAAAATATAATCGTTATGGGCTCCACACAAGAGATAAAAATTCAAATTTGTTGGTTTGATGTGATGGATAACGGTCATATTTTTTTATTTTAATGGCTAAAGAATGGGAAACAAATGATTTCAAACGAGTAGTTTGATTTCTCTAAATCTCAAAACGACATTCAAATTTCAAGATTGATATATTCAAATATATTATCATCTTAAAGGAGAATATTGAGAGTAATAACAAAATAGACATATTAAGATGAACCAAAAATTTAATAATCACTATAAAAATTAATAAAATTCGTAACGCGATTAACTAACGGCTATTCATATGTACGATTTGCTACCATGAAGGTGCACTCTTTTAGGGTCGTTTGAAAAAGCTTTTGATAATAGTTGATGAAATATGTGATTGAAAATTTAATAAATTATAAGTTGAGTGGTTAACTTGAAATTAAGTCTAATTTTATTCTTTTCCTTCCTTTTTATAAAATTTTATAAATTTGCAAGCCTACATAGGATTACTGACGCTATGCCTCGAAGCACTCAGGTACACCAGTAAACCTTGGATGTGGCATAACAATGAAGAGGTCAACTCAATGCCTAATGGCAAACGAGAAGAGAATGACCTTTTTTCTCCGGTAAAGTTATTATTCTCTTTCGATCGACCAATTTATCTTAGAAATAGTGTCTCCATATGTTTTGAAGAAATCAAAGCAGCAATTTATTTATAGATGAGTGACAATGAGACATGAACCCACGTATCTTTGTATGTTTTGATACAAATTTGAATTATCACGTTTAAAAGTTTAAACAACAAATTTATACATATAAGTTATGTAATGAACATGACAAACACTCTGCCCAACTCTGAACTGACACGATTATTTCCCAACTTGCCAGCTAGAGTTGGAAGTTTCATTAAATGCAAATAAAGCAGTCCTATATTTTCTTCTTCATTGCCCAACAGGTACCTTATTTTGTCAATAGCTAAAAAAGGTTATACCCCAATCTTAAGAGCCTTCACTGCTCCGTCTCCTGGACACCGTGAGGGAGGTAAATTGCGGGATGTGCCCCAGCAAGCCAGGAAACATGAGATTGCCCGTACACTGATACCCACAAAGAGTTCAATTCTATATTTCAGAAGTCGAATCCTCATACTGCGGCTGCCAGCAAGGCTGAGATTACCTTACTTCTGTTAACAAGGCTGAGACTATCTCACGGAACAAGAGCTTGTCAATAGTTTATCGTAATGGAAGAGGAGTCGGCGTGTAGTTGTTAACATCATAATGAAAGAATTGTCATTTTCAAATCCGATGCCTAGTAATTGGAATAATATGTCAAGGTTAAATTCTGCAGGATAGTGAACATTGTGGTAAGACTAAGAATGTCAACAAGTCGAGTCGAACCAGTTTGTAAATCGAAACCCAAGGCTTGGGCTCAGCTCGAATAAAATAGCGCTAGCTTTCTTTGGGCTTGAGTCGAGTTGAGCTTTTGTTCGACCAAAAAATCTAAGCTCGACCACAACTTTCAGCTTGGTCTTTTTCTGAGCCAAGTCGGGTAGGCTCGACTTTTTTTTCTCCTTAAGACATCACTTGATTGCCTTAAACCCCCTTTTTTTCTTTTAAGGCCCTTGAGCCCGAGCCGACGAGTCGCACGGGCTAGATCGAGCTCGGCCCGAGCCTCGAATAGGGTCGGCTCGGGCTTTTTTCAGTACCGAACCATGGGCAACTTGAGCCGACAAGTCAAATTGGCATCCCTATGTACGACTTTTTAAAACATAGAGTTTACGGGGAAAGAGAATAAATAAGAATGTATTTGATTGCATTTATTTTTGAAGGAAAATATTAGTTTTTTTATCCAAATTTCTAATTTGAAGTGTTTAACTGCTATTTTTTCTATTGAAAATTTCAACTTTAGAAAATATGTCTAATTTTCTTTGAAGGGAGTAGGTTTTTTTTTTCCTTAAAACAAGGAAAATATTTTATTTTTTAGTTGATATTTTCCATACCCACCAAACGCGCTCTAATGTTTAGAATCGAGCCCATGGATTTTCAAATTGATCTAGCCCCTGCTTGAGCCCCATTTTTTTGAGATTTATTTCTTTTGATTTATTTTCAACCACACGTTCTCTCATAAAGTAATTTTTACACGTAAAACTCAATTTTTCCAAATTTAACTACATATCCTCCAAAAAAAGTCTATTTCAAAACACATTTCTCACAAAAATGGGGCCTAGTATCCTACCGCAAGGAATGAAGCTGAAGCAGCAATTATGGAAGGGAGGAAGTCCAGGAAAGCATAGTCAATCAACGTCAATTCTCCTAGATAATTGGCCAACACTCCAACTCACCAACTCAGGACCTTCATCTGGAATTTGTCTTCTGGTTCGTGCGTGTTCTTATATCTAACTACTCTTTACACTAGTGATTCCGTTGCTTGATCAGAACTGGAAAGGAATGAAAATTTGATTGCAAGTTTTTTGTTTCATATAATTCTTTGAGGGCATATTTGGTGCGCAACGCTAGACGTAACCTTGTTGTATAGTGAACATGATTTGAACTCCTTTTTATTCTTGACTATTGTCCAATTTTCTTTACTGAACGTGCTGTTATAGTTTCTCCTCTTATGCCGACATGATTGTAATTTGAGTAATTAGGGGTCTTGCATCTTTGTGTTCTTGTGTATTTGAAAAGCATTTACCAGAACTTGCCGTTCATTGCATGTCATCCAGGATTACAATTTGTTTGATACTTTACAAATTATTAGTGTTAGTATTTTTTCCATATACGAGCTGAGTTTTTCGTTTATTTTACAGAATTACGTGCAGCTACTATATAGAACTATTATGCGTGTATTATGTCCTCACAATTAAAATGTGTTGCAAACAATAAAAATTGTGGTGTGTCAACTATATAGAACTATTATGCGTGTATTATGTCCTCACAATTAAAATGTGTTGCAAACAATAAAAATTTTGGTGTGAATATACTAATTCTTAATCGCAATTGTTGTTTAATGAATCTTCAAGTGTCGTATCGTTTTCCATCTCCATGCAATCTAGCCAAGAAGGCAAGTGGACAAACCAAGGGGACAGGATGGTCATGTCATCAAACGAGAATAAGGTTTTAGAAGGTGTCGTCTGTTAGTGAATTTGGACCAAGTAGGGAAGAGATGTTTTTCTAGTCATGGACAAGACAAAGGGCACATGGAGAGGGTATTGTTTAGTGGGCCTTCAATGCTTTTTCTTTCTTCAGTTTATAGAGGACAAAATTGTCCTTGGGTTTCCATCTAAATATCAATTTTACTAAGAAGCGTAGTTCAAATCTTTACATGCTGATCTATACTATTATCTTTAATCAATGTGAAATTTATTTTTTAATATACTCCCACAAGATGATGGTTCATTTGAGTAAACTAATCTTAAAATTCATATGCTCATTTTTTTAGTTCTAATCGAATCGAAAATTCGTTGGAGTTTATTAAGCTTTGATAACATATTACGATTTAGGATTCCATTTTGGTTTCGGGTTGAAGTCGAAAGCAATCCAAACCAAATCGTGCCCAGGCCTAACATCATCTAAAAATTGTTTAAAA
>NW_019237832.1:0-19678 GCF_002742605.1 Olea europaea var. sylvestris | reverse complement strand
GTGTGTGTGTGTGTGTGTGTGTGGTTTGTGAATTATATGGTATCATCAATATGTGGTTTGTGAATTATATGGTATCATCAATATATGGTTTGTGAATTATATGGTATCATTGTTAATGTTCCTTTGGGTTGACTCTGATACGTCCAAGGTGACTTTGATTCGATTTGGATCAATAATGTCAAATTTTATGTGCACCGAACATCTTCACATGATTATACACACATTTATTGAGAATAAAATTTTCAGATTCGCTTCTTGAAGGATAGTGGATATCATTAGCAAACGAGAATGAAAGAAAGAGGTGAGCCCCATATAATTGGTCTTGATAAGACAAGGTGTTCGAAGGATCAAAAAATACATAAATACTTGTGTCATCAATCTTTGCTTATTGTATTACTTATATCTTCAATTTTTTTGGTCATATACGTATTCTCAACTTTACAATAATTAGCAAGATTTCCATCCAAAAAGTCGATTAAGAAGGCATGAATGATTAATTTTTCATCATATACTTTTAAAAAAATTAATTCCTAAACGAGAAAAAAAAAATTCCTCACTACAAAGCAATCAAAAATAGAATATTATTGATAAAAAATATCATCAAGAACAAGATCCACTTATCAATGGAAGATTGCAGATAAGAATTCGATAAAATGAGAATGTTGGAGATATAATGCTAAAATGAAAAAAAGATTGAAGACCTTAACTATAATCAAAGTATGACTTGACAAATAATAATGTGTGCCAATATAACCCTCCTTCTTTGAAAAAAATAAAATAAAATAAAATAAAATGTTGACATGTTTATTTTTTTGGGATATAATTATATAAAGCAAAATCTCTCACCTTCCCAATATAATCCACCCCTTGGTGTTGTGAACTACAGTAGTCGTGAATTGGCATGCGAAACCCAAAAAGAACTTCCTTATTCACTCTTGACCTATAAAATGCTAGACTGGATACTCATGATTTGCTCGCTCTCTTATACCTATCACAACCTTTCATGCGAATTCTCTAATGACGAAAATGATTCAATTTTGTGCTAATTCTGATGTGATCTTTTCTAGTTCTAATTATGGGGTTATGTTTTGTTTTTTTTTATCTTGGACTCAAACTTAAAAATAATAATAATAATAATAATAATTTGAAATGAAGCACATATACATGAGGTTCACATTGCAATTTTTAATAAATAAAAGTTGGATTCTAACTTGCATAAAAGTTCAATTCAAACCATAAATTAAAAATTAATAGTGCCATATTCTCTCAAAATAATAATAATAATAATAATAATAATAATAAATAAATAAAATAAAATAAAAGAAAAAGAAAGAAAGGGGGTGGGGATTGGGGGTTGTAAACCATTGAGTTGAATTTGTAAATATTATAACAAAATATCGAAGTCTACGAAAAAAAAATGTCAATTTCCACTGAATCTATTTGTTTGCTTCTATGATCTTCATCTTTCAGCCGAGAATTGTTGGCCTTACTGTAAAAGACATATGTGGGAGTGTCACTGTGAATTGACATATCACCTTTGTTTTATCACTTAAGCCATTCGTACAGAAATTTTTCTACAGAATTTGACCAATTACTTCCATGTGTAAGACCCATCGTGAATAAAAAATTATCAAAAAACACCCCCACCCACCCCCATGTGTGCAGCAGGTTTGTTGTTTTATTTGTTATACGGGAAATTGTAGTCGCAGTATCAAATTTTTCGTTTATTTGCAGATTTAACCCAAAACTTTTATTTATGCCAACTACGATACCAAACTTTTCAAAAACTAGCAAGTAAAATCCAAATGAATGAAAATTGTTAATTTGACTGTTGGTTGATAAAGAATATTGACCATAATTTTGACTAATTTTGAAAGATTAAGAAGGTAACTTTACATTTTTTAACAAAAAAAAAATGCTAATTACAATATATTAAGCCCCTGTTTGGTACTCATTTTTGGAGCCAAGAATGCATTTTTTCCGTCACATCAGCACATAATTTTTGACTTCTACACTCTAATGGGGGACCCGCGATATGATGTTTAAAATGCATTTTCATTTAAAAAATGTGCACCAAACGGACTCTAACAATCAAATCAAAAACAAAAACAATATTCATCTTCTTCTCCACTCACTCCCCTCACACTGTTAAGATTTGGGGTCCATCTTAATAAGGTCAACCTTATTAAGAGGAGTGGTCCAAGATCTATTTAAATTGGTCAATATTTCGGTATTTAACCGATGTGGGATTTATTCCCTTAATATGTCCTCGCAAGATGGTGGCTTTTTTGAGCAGACCAATCTTGAAATCCGTGTGCTCATTTTTGAGACTTGATCGGATCAAATAGCTCGTTGGAGCTTATTGGGCTCTGATATCATGTTAAGATTTGGGGTCCATCTTAATAAGGTCAACCTTATTAAGAGGAGTGGCCCAAAATCTATTTAAATTGGTCAATATTTCGGTATTTAACCGATGTAGGATTTATTCCCTTAATACACACCACCCAACTCAAAAACCAAAACCCACAAAAATTGGCACTCTCCCCAAAACTTATTGCAATATGCAAGGCAAATAGGAAGAGAGATGGGGCACGAAGTTTGGGAGAAGGAGAAGGGCATTCTGAGTACTGAGAGTTTAACCAAATTAATAGCACTATTATCGAGGTTAAGGAAAGGGAAGGCGGCATTTGATGTGTTCAATAAGTTTGGAGAGTTTGGATCTCCCACAAACTGATAAAGAAATACCTACGAAAATTGATAGAGAAACTGATAGGGAAGCTTTTTCCTTGGCTTTAGAGATGCTTAAGGATTATACAAAAGAAGATCGGATGTATGCAGTTAAGCCTTTCTCGAGTGTCGATCAGAAATTGTGTTGGATTGAAGACGTTGAAAGGACAAAAACTTTGCTCCTCCAGATGATTGATTGGTGGGTGCCGATTTTGGTGTGTTTCGGTTTTGGGGTGGGTGGAGAAGAAGATGAATAATGTTTTTCATTTAATTTTTAATACATTTTAATTATTTTTGTTGTTGAAAATCCTTTTAAAATTAGTCAAAGTTTAGGTCAATTTTAATTATTTGGTCAACTAACGGTCAAATTAACAGTTTCCATCCATTTGAGTTTTAACTGCGAGTTTTTGAAATATTTTGTATCGTGGGCGACAAAAATGAAATGTTTAAGTTAAGTCTGCTAATAAACAAAATATTCGGTACCTCGGCTACAATTTTCCCTTGTTATAATTTTAAATTTAGAACAATTACGGGATGTCTTTAAAATATCTTACTCACACTAATTCATCTTTATGTAGGAGTTCCTCCACGATGCCCCGTAGTCATTTCGAAATTTGAAAAATTTATCATCTCGTTTAAAAACTGAATAGAAGATAGGTGATCAGGTTGTTAGGGTCAAGATGTGAAGATAGCAATGGTTTACAATGACAAAAGCGTGATTGATGTGGAGTCGAGAAAAGATTTACAGAGACATAACAAAAGGTATAAAAAAAAATATTGACGGTGTAGCAATTGCGACTCTTTGACACGATATGTGATGATATCACCATGCAAGAATCGTAACCTAAATAACCTAGGTATTAATCAATATTGACCACCACAAATCCCATAAAAATCCAAACCTACCTCTATAAAGACAAGACAAAGGTTATCACCTTTTTCTTTTTAATTTTCTTTGCAACAAACTAGGCTGCTTGAATTAATGTTGTTTTATTCAATAATGTTTGTTCCAATTTGATACTAAGAAAAAAGGGTCATTCTTTAGAAAATAAACATTAAAAAGTCTATGGTTTCACATTAATTTCTTGCAAAGAAAAAGGATAAGTTAGCCTTCCTTTTCTTGTGTCTGGTCGTCTTTGGTAAGTCTACTGAATTATCTTTTTTTGGCCTCTTTTTTCCCAAAATAGTCTGTCTTGAGACAAATTTTGAACAAATTTAAAGCTACAAACCGCCCCTATAAGATTTCATGAGCATGCTTTGTTCCATAGGGTGTCAAAGTAAGAGTAATAGGTAATAACATGTTTTTTTTTTCCCCCATTTAGGGGTGGACAAAATTTCCATCCCTGTCCGACTCGAATCGAACCGAATCAAATTGAGTTGTTCCTTTTAAGTAAATATTTGAATGGGCATCTGAATCGAGAATCGACTGGTTTGGTTTGACTCTCGATTTTAGATCAAGAATCGAATAACCGATTCTTCCTAAATTTTTTTTAATTTATCTATCTTAACTAAGCCAAAATATCTTTTTCTAAATAAATTTGCTAACTAACTAATTTAATCCAAATTTAAAAATATGATTTTCCTATTTCTAATTTCTAGTCCAAGTCAACTTAATCAAATTGACTTAAATTTTACTCAAATCTGTTATTCTACCATATTACCGTTTCTATTGTTTAGCTGGCCAATTCAATGAGGGATTCTTTAGCCAAAAGACGGTAATTAGCACCAGCCACCAGACTAACCCAAACCCAAAGTCGTTTATCCAACAGCACGACCAGGATTCGAGCACTCTCTTTGGACATTCTTGTTGGATATAGTGAAGAACATAAACATAAAGGGCCGATTTGATGAAATGAAGAAATCGAATTGAAACTCGATTGCGCTTCTCTTCATTATTATTAGCCCACTATCTTTTTCTTCCTGTAATTTAAACAATCAAATCTATGGATAACTCAACAAAAAAAACGCAAAAGATAAATAAGATCGGATTACATTATTTTGTAAGAGCTAAGGTTGAACTTGTCATTAGTTGAATTAATATAGTTTGTAAATATTAAAAAATTTAATTATAGTGCGGAACTTGAAAATCGAATGGAAAAGAACCAAACTGAATCAAATAGAACCGAACTCGAACAGTTTCATAATTAAATTTGGATCCAACGATTTCACTTACTAAATATCAAAAAATTGGATTCAAACCATATATGTCCAACCCTATTCCCATTAAAAGCGAAATGGATTGGTAATAACATGTTGTGTTAGGCTGCGTAGAATTTACTCATACTGTACACTTATTCATATAAATATCGATATATGTGTAAAAAAAATCATAAATAAATAAATAAAATTATTGAGGGGACCGTTTCTATGTGTGAGGGACGTCTGAAAATCCCATGTATAGAAATTCTATAAAGATATATGGATGTAAAAGATGTCTATGTGTGGTCGTGAGAAGGGCGACTTAAGCCTAGCCAATCCCATTTTTGATAAAAGTTTATAGATCCAATCATGTCGAAACATTCTCCTACATGTTTGTTAAAATTTCGCAAGCATACGAGATCGATGACGAGAAATAGAATTAGTAAGTTGAGAGTATCGTTCGACAAGGATCAAATTCAATTTAAGTTTACTAGTTATGCATAGAATTCGAATTGTGTAAAATAAAAGAAAGATTAGGATTTGATTTTTATGCCAAATTATCTAAGAAAGTGGTAAAAAGTGTTTTTTGATCAAATTATGGATAATTGTATTGCATTTTGAATCCGCTTATCGCTATCTATTTCAATTCTTGATTTGTAGTCTTGTTTTTGTCAAGCGTTCTTGACAATTGATGATATATAATTTTCCTTTTCAAAATAAATTAGTTTTATCCTAACCATGACCTGAATCTATTGCTAACTCGAATTCGAATAACTAAAATGCATTAAATTTTAGATTATCTATATGATTACTCACGTGATAAATGTTATTCTTAAAATTTATTGCACATATGTTAATTTTATCACGTTCTAAATTTATTGTGAGTCTCTTAACACTACAACAAGCAACTAATTATCTAATTTAAACAATTAAATAATGCAATAAGGATACAAAATTAATTAAGAAACAATAATTACTATACTATTAGTTTGAATTAAAATAAATAAACAATGTGATTTGTCTTCAATGACTACGAGAAATCTAGCTAAACATGTTTCTATTGATAAAACAACAAAAGGAATGGAAAAGCATAACATGGAAGTGATCAAGCTAAATTTCAAAAGAGTTTCAATCAAATAAGGAAAGTTGTTTTCGTGCGCATGATTGTTTCTGCACAGTTTTCAATATTTTTGTCATAATTTTCTCTCTCAATATTCGATTAAGATAATTCAAAATGCGTTGAAAAATTAACTCAAAGAGTTATAGTCATTGTAGAAATAATACTTTTTCAAATTCGAATGTTTACTATGTCAAAAATGGGTCTCAATCTCTATTTAAAAATCTAGAACATGACCCATGCAGTTGGAAATTGATTTGTATCACTCATTTTTTACTTCTAATTGCATCAAATTGACTCATAGCAATCTTCAATTATCCTTTTGTGATCCGAATAAATTATTGGATATTTGCAGTTTGATCCTGAACTTTGTATTTCTTCCTTTTTCGCCCCCTTTTTATTTCTTACTTCCAATTCACCCAATTTGTCTTGAGTTTTGCCTAACAAATAAAATTGACATCTAATTAAGTCATAATTAATCGAAATTAATTACAATTAACTACACTTAATGGCCCAACACTGTCGACAGACAAGACCAAAATATTGATCGCAACCAAAGGAGGCCACTTTTCAAGATTAGGGCATTCTCTGTAGTGAGCCTACTCAAATTAGAAGTAACCCGACAATGTTTACACATAGGTGCTCAAAGTATTCCTTCATCTTCTGTTAAAATTGAGATCGATTATGTTATATTTTTTGTTATCTTGTTAGTGTTATGAATGACATAAAGGCTGAGCACTTTTCATTATATTCAGAAGAAGATAAAGGAATCATTTCATTATGTTTGCCATTTGGTATGGAAAATTTCATAATCTAATGAAGAAACATTTTACCATTCCTAAAATACCCTTCAACCTGCATGATTTTTGTCTCCATTTTAATACAGTGGTACAGCAATATCCCACTAGGAAGACAATAGTGATTCAAGAAAATCAATATAGATATCCCAAATTGTGGCTCTGATTAAAGAAAAAGAGCCTCTCGAGCGATCAGTTTTGTAGATCTTTTTGGCTTGGATGTTGCAATTCAAGGAATCTATCATGCTCAAAATCAAGAATACACTCATTCAAGTATCTTAACCACATTTTAGTATTGATGAATATTTTAATGGCGCGTCTGTTATATCAGATTGAACGATAATATAAGTGCGTTTTTGGTAATGATAATATTAAGATAAGCTAATGTATTGTCTATTATATAGTATAGTGTTGTCATGGATCATGAATCACCCATGTCGCGTGTCCCAAGCCCCAACCTTCTAGTTTTGAGAATGATTTGGAGAGAGTAGCTTGATTTTCATTTCAAACTCTTAATTCTTGTGAAATTTCATAAAGCTTGGCACTTGGGCAGTAGACTGTGAACTCATTCCATCATGACTGAATTTTTTTTACCATGGGGGCATCTTTAATGCTTCAATGGATTGCTAAAAATATATGTTAAATAATTAAGCAAAAATTGATAATTTAAAAAAAAATAAAAAAATCCTTCTACAAGGTTCTGTCAAGCTTATGTAGCAAAAGAAATACATACATTATCTAGAGCCTCCTCTAGATTCAGAAGTTTTATTAGACTTTCTGACCCGATAAAATTATATTATTAATGCAAACTTAGATACAATTTTGTTTTATTTTAAGAAAAGATACATAGACACTATTACTTATTTGTAATTGGAACCCATATGAAACAAATTTTAGACTTGATTGTATACATCAATATCAAGTACTTAAGTCTTTCATTCAATTCATTAAGGGGAATAGTGGTGCCCTTGCCAACTTGCATGTCATCTAGATAACAATTCTTAAGATGCATGGGAGTTTGGAAATGCTATGCGTGCACGAAGATTAAGAATTGAAGTGTAAAGTGTGGGTTAGTTAACTACGAAAATCTTGAGATTTTTTTAGAAGTCTAAATAGATTCTTATTGAAGTTATACATACCCTAACAATTTAATCCCCTTTCTATCATGTAATGTTATTTGTATCACTGTTGCTATATCATCAGTCTAATTGACACTGCATGGTAAGTTTAGCTAAATCTATTGCATTTTTTTAATTTTTCATTTGATTTAGATTTAGAGGAGCATGCTGCCATTTCGACGTTAGGTTAGAACACCTCCTCGATTTTACTAGAATAATCTCAAATTTTCAATAATGGCCTTATTATTGTTTATATATGCATATAATTTTTAAAATTTTTACTTATCTCAAGTTTTGATTGATTCAATTTCTTGATGGTGGAGGTTGTGCCTATATGTCTATACTGTCCCGAATATGTATTTGTGGGTCAGATCTTGTGTTTGTCAGTTAGTGCGTGGGGAATAGAAGGCAGTATTTAGAGAATAAAAATTATTGAAAGAAAGAGTGAAAATTCAAAAGAAAAGGGCATAGAAAGGCTTAAATAATTAGTGGGTTCTTCGTAGAAAGCGCAATGGTATGAAAACTTCACTATCGCAGGCCATTGGGTTAACCCATTGGGCCGCCAATCAATTTACCCAAACTATGTCCTCTTCTCTTCTCCGTTCTGATAATTTTTTCTGAACTTAATTCTCTCTCCTCTTTGATTAATTTTTCTTTCTTCTTTTCAATCATTGAATTAGGAGAAGAAATGTCGATTAGTGAGTGAACTTCCCGTTGAATATTTGTTCAAAATCAATGGAATGATAATGGGCTAATTGTTGAGCTCAATTGTAGAATTAATAAAATCAAAAGAAATTAAAAAACAAAAACTTTGTTGTTTTGTTGTGCGTACACAAGATGTGTGTTGGTCGAAACAGAATCAAATTTGATTTTACTATGCATACGCAAGATTTATATTATGCGTATTCATAGTTTTAAAAATTAACCGTTGGCTGATTTTTTTAATTTGAAACTTGTGACCGTTTTGGATTAAAGCTTAGTAGAAACTTAGTTGCCACTTTTCATTTGGCACTATTTTTATGGTGTATTGATTAAAGCTTATAAATAGATAATGAATGATTAATACAAACATATTAGAAAAATTGAAAAATATTTGAAGATCCACGTATCATTCCACATTGAATTAAACTATTGATTTACATTCATATTTAATATCTTTCTAATGTTTTTTAAGTTTTGGAAGATTTTAAATTCTTTACAAGCTTCATATAATCCGACAAACAGTTTGCCAATACCCTTAACCATTTCATTCAATTTCGAGATGGATGAATATCATTTGAGGACAGTGATCCAACTAGCCTTCAAATTTTATCTTGATAACTTTTTGATTTCTTTATGTTGTTACTGTAATTTTTTTTGTTATTCATTTTGTTACTCCAGACCTCTTTGTTTTCCACGGTTCCACAGAATGGTGACGCCAGCCATCTCATGGTCGCGGGCGCTTGTTCAGATATCTCCGTACACTTTCGCCGTCGTCGGAATCGCCGTAGCAATTCGGGTTTCTACCCTTGGCACCGCCCGGTAATTTTCATTTTATATTCTTATTCTAATTTGTTTTGCAATTCGAGAATTTAAAGCTTTTCACTCTATAAATTTATTTAATGTTGTAGGGGAATATCTTTTATTGAGAGCAGTTTAATAGGTGCAGCCATCAAGGCACCTCGCGTTACTTCCAAAAATCTTATTAAGTACATTTTCTGAGGACAAATATAAACCTTTTCCATTTCAATTCTGAGTTCAGTCAGTGTTAATTATGAATGTTGTGACCAATCTCAATGATCTGGTTTATATTCTCTTAATTGATTCTTACTGTTTGATTTATTGCTTCTATGGTTTTATTTTTTTGAAATTTATTATCTATTGAATATTGTTGACGCACTTTGACACAAGTTTACATCAATATGGTAAAACCAAACATTAATGGATGTTTGATGATGGTCAGAACTCGGAAGAGTGATTGGCTGGGTTACTTTCATGAAGACGCTGAAGTCTATAAACTGATGATTTGGAGTTGGGAAGTTCTTGGGCCATTGGTACTGGTCCGTGGGGTGGAGGAAACTGGTCCTTGTTACAGCACAGACCGAGTGGGCGAGGGGGATGTGGGAGAAGAGAAGGTCTATTTTCAAAAAGTTGGATATTGAATCAGCGAGAAGGGCGAATGTTTTGAGAGCATAAGATTTAGTAGACTTGAGATATACAATGAATTTGGAGTAATCTTGAGAATAGAGCCTAGTTGGATACAATAGACGAAGTTGAAATGGGCTGAGGATCGTAACTGTAAGTTGTTTCTTTTAGTAAAAATCGGAAGAATTTTACCATGGAGTTGGAACTTAATTGAGGGAGTACCCTTTTAATTGAGCATGTATTCGCAAGATTGCAGTGCATGCTTGAGCTATCTACAGAAGCAATTGCTAAAATTATTTGGAGGTCATTTATTTGCATGAAATCTAACTTACTCTAAAGTTCCTAGTCACGCTTGCTTGATGAGAAGTTTAAAATTTTTTATTTTTCCATGTCCCAGCAAAGTGTCAGGTGTCCCTCTAAATGCACCTTTCTTTGTAAAGGTTGGGAACAACACTCATATTGAAACACTTCTGCCGACGATCTGCTACGTTAAATGATTATATCGACAATTAGTTTGATGGAGACTGGAATTTATACTTAGCTGCCTAGTTGATTGCTGAGCTAGCTAGTAGGTCCCAAGCAAAGTCTGTTGTGCTTTTGATAATGCGAAGTGAAATCAAAACTTTTAAAAGTTTTACCATTTGCTGCATAAATCCACTTTTGATGGTTGTCGATTTATTATTTCCAACAACCCCTCCTTTCCTTTTCACATATACTACTGTACTTGTAAACTTGCTAAATAGCATCTGAGTTGGCATGTAGTGGTTCAATATTTATTATATTGCAATAAACAAAGTTTGAAGTCACTGTTTTGCAATATCATCCCATGATTGATGATTATTGCTTATTCATGTGTAGATCATGAAATTCATGGTTCACACAACTTATTATGTAGTAGCGTTGGAGATGGGATAGTTGTTGATATGCTTTACGACTTATTGAGTTGCTAGAAACTCTTACGAACACCATTCTTCTCTCGTTGTGATTTTTTGTGAGGTAGTTGCTATACATGGAGTTATTGTAGCCATCATTCTACAAATAAAGTTAGAGAGTCTTCATCCAAGATGTATGCTTAGAGTAGACTACGCAATCTTTGCTTATGGAGTAATTGTGGACTTCGTAAATCTCGTCTGTGGGCAAGTATTAGTTTTCAGCTCTCTATCATATTGTTAAAAAAGTTCCCTATTCACACTGAGAGATTCGACTCTGATTTTTCTTTTTTCCCTCTTCCAACATGTTTCATGAGTGAAGGCTCTGTGTTGGAATAATCGGAAGTAGCTGCGCTTTATCTAATGAACAAAACTCGTCACTTTTCGTTAAGATCCTTGTTATTGAGATGATTGGCAGTGCTCTGGGATTATTTGGTGTTAAAGTAGGCATTATCATGTCAGCTCAAGCAACATGTCCGTCTAAGGCAGCATGACTCGTAGTCTTGAATATGTTATTGGTTCCACGTGTTTGTAAATTCTTTTTCAATTTATTTTTCCTCCTCGTATTTTAGTTTTCGTATTGATGTTCTACATATTGTCAAAATTGGTCAATATTAGCTGAAGAAAATACAAAAACAGTGGTTATTTATGTAATTTAATTCAACTAATAAATTGCAAATTCATTCACCTTGGTGTTTTTTTTTTTACCTTGTAAAGATCATTTCATTTTATTCACAATACATTTTCAATTGATATTTTCGATTATAATGTATTATGAGTCCATCGCGTGAATTGGAATGTAAGGTTTGGACGGGTGATTTTCAAGCTCGGTTATAGAGAGTCCTCAAATTTTTTCAAAATGCATTTTTTTCTCTCTTCTTTTTAACCATACTTTCTTTATGAAAATAATATTACACGTAAATAAAAAACTTTTGCTTATTTTTCAACCACATATTTCACATCAATTTACCATTCTAAAATGCATTTTTACATAAAAATGTCTATAAAAAACCCCCCATAGTTTCAATCTTTCAAAGATGATTATGATTCATATGGTTTTGAAAAACTTCTAACTTGACATCTTCTCAGCCTTACAAGTGTTAAACTCAACTTCGTTGTAGAGGCATGTCTAACTATGTAATGTAGAATTTTAAGATACTAGTTTTAATTTCTTGCTCACGTTGGACATTAGTTATCGAGCTTGTTTGAGCCCCGCTAAATTTTAAGAATGTATTTTGGAATAGTAAATTAATGAGAAACGTGTGTTTAAAAAGTAAGAAAATGTTTTAGATTTGCGTATTATTTTATTAAAGAATGTATGGTTGAAATAAAGATATAGAAAAATTTATTTTGAAAAAAATAAAGATCAAACAAGAGCATAATGTCCAATGTGGACCAGCAACGTATGGTGTTGTCACGTCATATCCCAATTGTTGACGCGGCAATGCACGTTATCACGTCTACATTGAATATTATAATTTCTGTCCACTATGAATAGAAGATCAGATCTATTTGAGAGATTAATACTATGGCGATTAAGGATAAAAAAAACATTTTTAGGCCTTTTGGGAGAATATTTTACGTTTTTTTTTCCCTGTAATGCTATTTTAAATTTTTTTGTAATCCCTACCATATAAAAAGGAGAATGTGAAGTTACTATAGAAAACAACAGTGAGTTATTCCATTTTATTTCACTGTAGCATTTTTAATTTTTTTTTTTCAAGTGGGTGAGCAAAAACGACGCCGTTTGTCTTAGTATATATTTTATTATACACAACCTTCAAATTTACTACAACACGCAACTTTTTATGCCACCAATTTTATCACAATATATTTCTAAAAAATGTAAAAACTTAGTTATAGCTAAAAATTTGTTTCAAGTTTTTTATTTTAAGTTAATATATATATATATATATATATAACTTTCTTTTATTTCATTTTTATTAAATTTTGTTTGAAAATTGTTTTAAAATTTATTTTTCGATTTAAATTTTTTTTATTCTCTTCGCGGGAATTTTTAATTTTGATTAAATAATATTTATTTTTAGTTTTAATTATTTCAATTTAATTCCATTTGTCTCACTATAGCATTTTAAATTTTTTTACCCTAGTGGGTGAGCAAAAAGGACGTTTTTTTGTCTTAGTGTAGATTTTATATACAATACGCAACTTTTCATGCCATCAATCTTATCTCTTCACTCAAAAAATATTATTTCTAAATTTTGTTTTAAAATTTATTTTTTCGATTTAAATTTTTTTTATTCTCTTCGTTTTAAACACGATTTTTTTAAATTTTAATTAAATAATATTTATTTTTACTTTAAATTATTTCAATTTAATTTAAAAACTTTATAATAACTTTTTTTGGTTCATTTTATATTTGTCTGTCTACTATATAAATAGTAATAATAAGATAAAGAGAAAAAAAAGTTATATGAATAAATTGTTGTGCTTACTTAGATATTAGTTTTTAACAAAAAAAAAAAGGAGGGAAAAAATTATATATATAAGCTCTTTGCCTTCTTAGAGATATAAATTTTGTTTCCAGTTAACTAGATTGTATTTATACTAATCTTTATTTAATTTTCATTACTTTCTTTTGCATTGTTTTTATTATATATTTTAACAAAAATGCTTCTTCTTCTGTTTTCCCTTTTCATATCTCTTTTTATTTTTATATGTGGAGTCTAATGTGTTTTCTTTTTTTTTTATTACCTATTTTGTTCTTTTTGTTTGTGTATAAATTCATTCGTATTTTTTTCTCATGCTTTTATTATTTGTGTATTTTTCTACGTGCAAATTCTTTATGAATTTGTTGAGGTTTGGAAGTTTCAAACTTTGAAATTGATGGAATTGGATTTATATTAATTGCCGTGGATATATATATATATATATATATAATGCATGTCAACATAAAGTGGATTAGCATAAGCAAAAGTTACAATGAGTTGAAAGTTTTATAGATGTGTCAAACTTTCAGTGTGGTCTTTTTTGTAGACCATAAACATTGATCTTTCGTTGTTGATTAGTGGGAAAATGCATCTATCGCCCATTTGTAGTCATTTTTTCATAACAAAATCAGCCCAACCTATGGTGAAACATCTTATTACGCCGCTTGGTCTTAAATTTGTGGTAATGTCCCAATTGTGATGTAGAGAATCATGGATCTAAATGCTGCGCACAAATCTCGACAAGTGCTGTCGAACAAAACTTCTTGGTATATACTGCAGCGATGAAAAAAATTCAACTTAAAAAATAAATGATACAACTTACAATTTTTAGGCGGCTGTTAAGACGAGGTGTTAGTATTATTTCAAATATAGGATTATCTGAAGTGTTTCCTTCTTGGCCTTCTTCATCAGAGTAGTATGTAATCTCTAGCCCAGAATAGTCAAATGTAGTCATGTTTAGTGTGTAATTACCGTTATATTCGAATACTAGAATATAACCATCCTGTAAATTGTGATGGTCGAAAAATTGTTCCCATCCATCAATTGGGTATATGTTTCCATCGACTCTTTCTAATTTGATGGTAACAATTATGCCATCATATGCAATTACTTGTCATTAACGAAAGATGTAGGAAGCATCTATATTAAATATACATATATAAAAATAATAAAAACATAAACATATCATAAAATGTATATTAAAACGTCAAAGAAGTACTAACCAGCCGAACATTGTGATTAAGGGAAGGGATGATGATTCTGAAGAAACTACGTGAGACATTCATATTATGAGAACTTTATTGTTTGTTATGTGGAACATTTGAAATATGGATGAGTTGAATGGAAAAAAGTCTGGTGAAAAAATGGAGGTATTTAAGCTAAAAAAAATAGTACTTTGCCTTTTGAATTAGATTTGACAAGAGATTTACGGGTGTTATAATAGACAAATTTTTTCTGAAAAGACTGTCTTTTTATTATTTCCAAAAATAATTTTAAAAAAAAGTGGCCGGAGGCTTAGGCCCCGTATACAGAGGCCATTAGAGAGATTGCATGTTTTTTTCTTTTTCTTTTTCCTTTTTCCTTTTTCCTTTTAACTTGTTTTTGGAAATAATAAAAAGATAGAGGTTTATAAGTAGCAAGCAAAACCAACCTGAGTTTTTAACGAAGCAATACTTCCCACTAATCAATTATGAATTTCAGAGAACATAGTGCAAGAACAAGAACCTGGTTATCAAATCCATGCATAAACTTCATCTAATCAAATAAAATTAAAAACATCTATCTCAAATTAACTAACCTCTTCAAAAAAAATTAAATGATTTATTGCTAATATATACATGTTATATAACGTGAAAAAATACATAATCTAACTCTTCCTCCCAAATTTTGTTTAGATTTTTCCCTATTATATTTGTTTTTATTCATTAGGCACGTTTATTTAAATAAATAATTGGAAATATGATGTCTATATGCACACTTTGATAAATATTTGAAATATGGTGGCTTATCTATGCATAGATATGGATAGTCTATATTTCTCAGAGTTAGCATAATAATAATACTTTTTTTTTTATTTTCCTTGTCAGTGTAGTATGTTTTATTATAATTTTTCTGTTTTGAGTATTGTAGTTGACTTGCTTGCTGTCATAACTTGCTTGCTTTCATAGTCATAATGGGTAAATGGACACCTACATTTTCCCACCTCCAAGTTCTTGAATCTATATTTCATCAAGGCAACACAACTCCAAACAAATCGAAAATCGCACAGATAGTTTCTTAATTGTCGTTATATGGCCAAATTTGTGATAAAAATGGTTATAATTAGTTTAAAAATAAACGTGCTCATTCAAGATGCCATCCTCACAAACACAAAATTCCCAATTTCAGCCAATGGTAAAAGAAGACAAATTGCGTAAAAAGGTTTTAGGTATGATTTTTTGTTTGTTTATGTTATCTTTCATCAATCTTATTTTTATGTTTTTAGGTTGTATTGATGATTGTATTGAGTTATACAAGAATGAAAGTATTTGTCTTGAAAAAGACTCTGAAAAAGAAAATGAAACATCAGAGATTCCTAATATTTTACATGATTCTAAAAGGGTTGATTCCAAACGAATAAATCTACGAGATATTCTGACCAAACCTTATATTCTTCCATCATTTACAATTTGTAAATATTGTGGTGTAAAAAAGTTTCATAAAGAAAGTAAGGGTTTTTGTTGTTGTGATGGAAAAGTTAGATTACAGTTAAATAGTGTTCCTCCTGAATTGTTTGAGCTATTTACTTCTACTTCATGTGAGGCAGTTGCTTTTAAACAAGTTGCTCGTAGTTATAACAATCATTTTGCTTTCACTTCTTTTGCTGTTAAATATGATAAAAATTTATTTAGAAATAATATAGGTATATATACATTTAAAGTTCAAGGAGAAGTGTACCATTTTATAAATCCATTGTTACCAACTGATGGGAAACCAGCATATTTACAGTTATACTTCTATGATACTAATAATGAAATCACTAATAGACTAAAAAATTCTGGCAGCCACATGAAACAACTTTGAGAAAATTGATAGATGTCTTGAAGATGAATCCATATTGTCGTTTTTTCAATCATTAAGTGAAGTTTCTGATTTTGGTTCATGTCATATTGTGCTTAGGCGTGATCCAGGTTTTGACCAAAGACTGTATAATATGCTATTGTGTGAACAAGTAGCCGCAGTTTGGGTTGATGAAGACCCATTTGCAAGCCTTCAAAATCGTGATATATTAATTTATGGATATTCTAACACTACACATAAAGTAAACTACTATTACGGCTGCTATGACCACTTCAGTAACCATTAATATTTGTCTATGGAAAATTTGGATGGTACGAAGGTATCCAAAAAGTCAATTTGAATACTTCTTCGCTCATGGATGAAAATTTTATACAAATTAATAACATTCACTCCGCTGAAGACCTTTTGGAAATGAAAGAATGTGGTAAGTTTGATCATCTGTGGAATTGTTTTATATGTAATAAAAGAGTATGTAATTATATTCTCCTGCTCAAATTTTTTCTTCACATTTCTTTTCAGTTTTGACGAAAATGAAGAAGTGAATGAATGTATCCTGTCGCGAATATTATTGCTGCAAACTTGAATGAGGCTTTCAGATAAATCTATTCTTCTTCATACAAGTAGATTTCTGCAGCAATATATAGTAGATATGCATCTTAAAATTGAAACTGCAAGATTGGATTATTTTCAAAATAATCAAAAAATTATAAGAGCGGAACTTTATCAATGAATTATAGATAGTGTACAGAGTGGTGAGAATAGAGGCTATAAGATTGGTAAATCAATAATGTTACCCACAAGGTTTATTGAAGGTCTTAGAAATTTAACTAAATGATATATGGATGCAATGTCTGTAGTTCAAAGATATGAAAATCCCGATATATTTTTAACAATGACATACCATCCAAATCGGCCTGAAATTAAACAAGAATTGAGACATAATGATAAAATTCAAAATAGGTCAGACTTATTAGCACGAATATTTCGAGCTAAACTTGAGGAACTAAAAATAGATTTATTAAAGAGGGAAATTCTAGGTCTGTAATTGCTTATGTTTATGTGATTGAATTAAAAAAAAAAAAGTTTGCCTCACATTCATTTTCTTCTTATATTTAAATCAAATTTTAAGATTACTAATTCTATACAAGTTGATGAAATTATTTCGTGTGAAATATCAAATGAAAAGAAAAATCTTTACCTACATGCTATTGTGATCAAATATATGATGCATGGTCCTTGTGGACAATTAAATCCTACAAATGTTTGCATAGAAAACAACCATACTTGTAAAAATAAATATCCAAAAGAGTATATTTTACATATTTCATTAAGTAATGATTTTTATCCGCTTTACAGACGTCATAACGATGATGTTACTATTAGAGTCAGAGGATGCATAATAGACAATAGATAGGTTGTACCATACAATCCGTATATTTTAGCTAAATATGATTGTCATATTAATGTAGAAATATATTTTTCTGTTAAAGCTGTGAAATATTTATATAAATATGTATACAAAGGACATGACCGTATTAATTTTGCTGTGAATAAAGAAACTAATGAATATTATATTGATGAAATTTCAAATTACCAAACTCCTAGATAGATATTTGCGCCAGAAGCTGTTTGAAGAATTTTTAGTTTTGATTTATTTGACATATCTCCTTCTATAATTTCTTTGCAATTACATATTGAAAATTTTCAATTAGTTACCTACAATGAAACTGATGATTTATCAGAAGTTATAAATAAAGACTTTATCCAACGAACAAGGTTAACTGAATTTTTTCGAATGAATATTTCTAATAAAAAGGCTCGGACTTTACTTTATAAAGATTTTCCTATATACTTTGTATGGAATACATATTTGCAAGTTTGGAATATTAAAAAAAGCAAAATATTATTGGTAAAATAGTTGCTGCTAATCCATCTGAGGGTAAAAGATACTTTTTAAGAGTTTTACTGAATCATATTAAAAGACCAAAATCTTTTAAAGATTTAAAAATAGTTAATGGTGTTGTAGCACCTACCTATCGTCAGGCTGCATTCTTACATGGTCTAATAAGTGGAAATAATTATTCTGACGTGTGTTTAATTGAGACAATTTCTTATCAAATGCCTATATCACTCCGTCGACTTTTTGCTAATGTGCTGATTTTTTGTACCTCCACAAATCCTAAAACTTTATGGATTAAATTTTAAACTTACATGATAGAAGATTTTTTACATACAAGTCAGACAAAGTATGATGCTGAGATTAGAGCACTACGTTGTATAATTTCATTCTTAGAAATTGTTGGTAAAAGTGTAAATAATTTTTGTTCCATAGATTTCGACATCACTGTAAATGACGTCGACATATTAGCAAATATGGTTTTAGGCGCCAATAGTTAATAAATATACTTTTGAAGATTTGGATAAAATGTTAAAAGATATTACTGAATGTGAATTGCTATTTGGTGGAAAGGTCATTGTGTGTGGAGGGGATTTTCGTCAAGTCTTGCCGATGGTATAGAGAGTAACAAAAGATGATATTATGAAAGCAAGTTTAGTATTTTCATATTTGTGGCAATACTTTAGACAACTACCACTAACTCAAAATATGAGAGCTAGATTGGATCCTTCATTTTGTGAATATTTACTCAAAATTGGAAACGAAATTGAAAACGAGCATACATGTCGCATGATTAAGCTTCCTTCAGATATTGTCATAGATTTTGAAGATGAAAATAAATCTTTGAAAAAATTGATTAGCATTGTGTTTCCAAATTTTCACACTTATAGTGACAATTTAAATACTATGATGAATAGAATTATTTTTAACTCCAAAAAATGAATATGTAGATATGATAAACAATATGTTAGCTAAACAAATTTCAGGAGATACATTTACATATTTCAGTTTTGATGAAGTGATTGATAAAACGGAAGGATTTATTCATGAAGAATTTTTGAATAGTTTAACTCCAAATGGTATACCTCAACATGAACTTGTTCTAAAAAAAATTGTCTTGTTATGTAGTTCAGAAATATTAATTTTTCAGAAGGTTTGTGCAATGGAACTAGACTTATTTGTCGTGAATTTAAACAAAATGTTATTTTAGCTGAAATTGGATCTGGTGAATATCGTGAAAAATAAGTATTTTTACCTAGAATTTCATTTATTCCACTCGAGGGAGATAAACATTCAATACCCTTTAAAAGAACTCAATTT
>NW_019237831.1:1717-1975 GCF_002742605.1 Olea europaea var. sylvestris | reverse complement strand
TCGATAAGCATATTCCTCTTTTGGAGTCAAATTTTTAAGTGAAAAATCGATTTTGGGGGAGTTTAAATTTTAAGTTATATATATAAAAAAAAAAAATTTGAATTGAAACCCGGTTTGGTCTATGCGGTCGCATAGACCTTAACCGAAAGACAAAGGGGAGTTTTGGTTTGCACTATGCGACCGCATAGTGCAACACTATGCGGTCGCATAGTGTTGTGGTCACGGGTTTTAACCCGTGACCACACCATTCCTCCCCAA
>NW_019237831.1:0-1435 GCF_002742605.1 Olea europaea var. sylvestris | reverse complement strand
AATGTGTGGATTTAGTTAGGATGTATTGTGGTAGATTGGTGTACTATTGTGAATTGGGGAACTTTCATGGTAGTGAAGGTAAGAAATAGAAAGTAATTCACATTGCACACCAAGTGTTCGACGAAATGCCACATTAATGTATCTTTTGATTTTTTTGGGCTTTTCACTTATGCAATAGTTTACATCGTTATTTTATAGCGTTTTCATCGAAAAATCATGTGATATATCAACTAGAACACACTACCTTAATATTTGAAGTAACAAAGGCATTTCATGGTTCAACATATCCACTCACGTCACTACCTTCGTCCCTATGTTTTCTAATGCAAACGACCTCCGATTAAGGTGAAATTTGGATATATGCTAGATATCATTATGTACTTTCACATGTCCAAAACTTGCTCGGGAAAAGTTGGGTATTTCTCGGTGATGCCCGGGGCCGAACTTGGTCATTTGATCATGGGTAAAAATTTTTAGAAATGCATGTTCGAGCCAAAATTTTGAGTTTTCCATACTTGTGCAATGCTAGAGTTATATTGATGATTCATGATATGAAACATTGCATAAACACACGTAAATGTGCATATTGAAGAAAGTTTGGGGGATTATGAATTCAAAGTTTATTCATGCCAAATTTTTTTTTACCAAGTAAGTGATATTATGTATTTCCTTTTGCAGGATGCCTCCTAAAAGAATTTCAAAGGGAAAAGAGAAAGTCAGCTCCTCATCTGGAACGGCCTGAACAAGAGAACCCGAAGGGGTGTTCGAAGATTCTTATCATCAGATACGGCAGCCCGATACGCCAACGTTGTGCGTGATTGGGCAATCATTCCCGAGAGGCCAGTTAAGTTAGAAGACTTCCCCAACTTTGAATTGACATATCTTATTCACAATTGCGGTTGGGAAAAGGTTATAGAAAGACCTCATCCGGTGTATGAGAATCTAGCAAAGGAATTTTATGCAAATTTCAACACAGAAATTGACACCCCCGGATCGGAGCACTTACATCAGACTTGGGTTAGGGGCAAATGGATTATGTTTTCACCGGAGGTAATTCATGATTACTATCAGTTATCCTAGAATAATGTAGTCCCTATTCCCGAGGACTTTAACTGGCATGAGGTTGCAGAAATATTGTTGGGACGTGAAAATGCTTGGCCTCTACCTACAGCAGACTGGCATCAGATAGATCTCACCCCATCCATAGCAATTTTATGGTTATTCATGTGCCATAACATCGAGCCTATATCCCACAGAACAACATTTACAAATCCAAGGGTCGGATTCATATACCATTTGGTCAGAGGAAACAAGATTGATCTAGCCACGTACATCTACAATCAAATTCTTGATACAGGCACTTGGGGTGATAGGCACTACTCCCTAATTTTTCCCAGTCTAATAAGTGGAATATGTAGAGCAGCGGGGATACAAA
>NW_019237830.1:0-1975 GCF_002742605.1 Olea europaea var. sylvestris | reverse complement strand
GACACTATGATATTTAGTCTATGTTTTTATATGTAAATAATTACTTGACGTTATCACGGATAATATTTAGCCACTTTCACTTTTTGGATAAAGTATACTTTAATCTGATACTGTCGTTGAGTTTACTTTACCAAAAATTCCGTGTGTGTCAAATATATGGGTGCGTTTGTTTGTGTGTTTACAGACAAAATGTCTATAGCATCATACAACTCTTTGAAGTGACATAATTTAAGGCTGCAAGATGAGAGTCAGGCTAGGAATGATGAACTGAATATGCACAAGTTTCTGGTTTGGAAAGAGGCTTATGTACCTTGCCAAAAGGAGCTACTAACTGTTGAAGGGCTGAAATTCTATCACCCAATTTCTCTTTTCTGACCTGAAAATGTGAAAAATTGAAAATTTATTAAGCTTTGTCTGATTGGTTAATGCACAATTCTTGATTTCTTTTATTAAACATACCTTAAAGGGTGGTGAGCAGGCGGCGCGTGAATCTAATCGAGGTTTTACTGTTTCAACTTCCTTTCCCTCCTTTATAGTGGTGGTGCTTTTTGCTAGTGCTGCTCCATTGCTTAAGGCTGACACCTTCAAATTCAAAGACTAAAGTTTAGCTGAATAATTATGATAACAATCATGTCAAAATGAAAAAGAGGAGTTCACTTTTAGTGAAAATATAATTGAAAAGCGGAAAAGAAAGTGTCTTTCGAATGACATATAAGAAAAAATTAAAAGTAATGTACAAATTTTTCATCTCCACAGAAAAATAGAAAAGTGGATCCATATATATCAATGAAATCGCTTACTAAAACTTTGTATAAATCACATGTAGAAAGGGGTAGTTTGAGCGCATATTTTTATAGTTCTGAGAACTGTGATCCACATTCAGATAAATGCATTGTGTTATTAATTTAAATTTTTAGACAAAATGATTTAACATAATATGCAGAAGTCTGATCATGTCTTGCTGCCATCTTTTTGTGAAAATCGTGTTGAATTTTGATTAAAAAGAATCGTGCTTGCATGTGAGAAGAGTATTAAAATTATAATTAGAAAAATAACATGTGTCTCCCCGTAGATCAACATGCATAAGCTATCTCACCACATGAAATTAAGATGATATAATATCAGAACTGCCTACTTTCTGCAAATATAAAAAATAAAAAATGCCATATGCTAAAAAGGCCTTTTGAGAAATATATCTGTGAAAGCAAAAAAATTATTTCAACTTTAGACAGGAGGTTGGAGAAGAAGATGACAGAAAAGAAACAAATTGCATGTGCTTACTTTATTTATGCTATGAAATGGCATTTTATTTGATCGCTGCGTATAATCAAAGCCATAATAAGAAAGATCGTCTTTAAATAGGCCTTGTTCATTTTGCGAATACGGGCTAAACTTCCCACTAAATCTTGAAGATGTAAGAACATCCAGCGCCTCCAAGTTCATATCCGAAGAGCTTGAATTCGCTAAAGATGCAGATAGATTCAAATTCGAAACATTTACACCAGGTAATATCCGGTTGAAGCCCCTTCCACTTCCTGTAATTGGAGAGTTTGATAATAGATCTCCCGAAGAAAGCTGAATCCCACTGGTAAGATTCCCAGAAACAGAAGTTCTAAGCAAGAGTTTTGCATTGAGATCATTCAACGGCAAATCTCTTAATCGTGAGCTGTTCAAGATTTCAGTATATCTATTAGGGTAAATATTATTAAAGAATTGTTCCTTGATCCTTGCAGCAGATTCACCAGTGAAACTTTGATCTGTAATAGCATGAGCCCAATGGAATCCCAAGTCTGGAATCATTGGAACATTCATTGGAGTGCATCGATTTTCGCTCTCCTGACTTGGATTTAGAATGGCTCCATTTGAGCTCCTGCAAATTTATAATCTGTTCAAGCCCTAATTTTCAAGATTACTTGAACCTTATTCTTTCTAGCAGAAACAAATTCAATTAATCAAAGCCTAGAGAGAGAGAGAG
>NW_019237829.1:0-1975 GCF_002742605.1 Olea europaea var. sylvestris | reverse complement strand
ATGAAAAATGATTTTTGATTTCATGACAACTTCAGGTTTGATCGCCTTTAGCGAATTGCTTGTCTAATTCGATTGGAATCGAGACAATGAAAAGTGATTTTTGATTTCATGATAACTTAGGATTTGTTCATTTTTAGTGAATTGCAAGCCTAATTCGATTGGAATCGAGCCAATGAAAAGTGGTTTTTGATTTCCTGATAACTTCGGGTTTGTCCATTTTTTATGAATTGCTAGTCCAATTCGATTGGAATCGAGCCAATGAAAAGTGGTTTTTGATTTCATGATAACTTCGTGTTTGTTCATTTTTGGCGAAGTGCTTGTCTAATTCAATTGGAATCGAGCCAACGAAAAGTGATTTTTGATTTTATGATAACTTCAGGCTTGTTCGTGTTTGGCAAATTGCTAGTCTAATTCGATTTGAACCGAGCCAATGAAAAGTGGTTTGTGATTTCATGATAACTTCGGGTTTATTCATTTTAGGCGAATTACTTGTCTAATTCGATTGGATTCAAGCCAATGAACAGTGGTTTTTGATTTGATGATAATTTCGAGTTTGTTCATTTTTGGCAAACTGCTAGTCTAATTCGACTGGAATCCAGCCAATGAAAAATGATTTTTGATTTCATGATAATTTCGAGTTTGTTCATTTTTGGCGAATTGCTTGTCTAATTCGATTGGAATTGAGCCAATGAAAAGTGGCTTTTGATTTCGTTATAACTTCGGGTTTGTTCATTTTTGGCGAATTGCTAGTTTAATTCTATTGGAATTGAGCCCATGAAAAGTGGTTTTTGATTTCATGATAACTTCGGGTTTGTTCGTCTTTGCCGAATTGCAAGTCTAATTCAATTGGAATCGAGCCAATGAAAAGTTGTTTCTAATTTCATGATTACTGCGGGTTTGTTCATTTCTGGTTAATTGCTAGTCTAATTCGAATGGAACGGAGCCAATGAAAAGTGGTTTTTTGATTTCCAGATAACTTCATGTTTGTTCATTTTTGGCGAATTGCTAGTCTAATTCAATTGGAATCGAGCCAATGAAAAGTGGTTTTTGATTTCGTGATACCTTCGAGTTTGTTCATTTCTGACAAATTGCTAGTAAAATTGGAATCGAGCCAATGTAAAGTGGTTTTCGATTTCATGATAACTTCGAATTTGTTCGTTTTTAGCGACTTGCTAGTCTAATTTGATTGGAATCGAGCCAATAAAAAGTGGTTTTTAATTTCATGATAACTTCAGGCTTGTTCGTTTTTAGTTAAGTGCTAGTCTAAATCAATTGGAATCGAGCCAATGAAATGTGGTTTTGATTTCATGATAACTTCAGTTTTGTTCATTTTTGGCGAATTGCAAGTCTAATTCGAATGGAATTGATCCAGTGTGAAGTGGTTTTTGATACCATGATAGCATCGGGTTTGCTCGTTTTTGGCAAATTACTAGTTTAATTCGATTGGTATCGACCATATGAATCGTGGGTTTCGATTTGATGATAACTTCGGGTTTATTCATTTTTGGCACACTGCCAGTCTAATTCGATTGGAATCGAGCCAATGAAAAGTGATTTTTGATTTCAAGCTAACTCAGGGGTTGTTCGTTTTTAGCTAATTGCTAGTCTAATTCGATCGGAATTGAGCCAATGAAAAGTGATTTTTGATTTCATGATAACTTCGAGTTTGTTCATTTTTGGCGAATTGCTAATCGAATTCGATTGGAATCGAGCCAATGAAAAGTGGTTTTTGATTTATTGATAACTTCAGGTATGTTTGTTTCTGGCGAATTGCTAGTCTAATTCGATTGGAATTAAGCCAATGAAAAGTGATTTTTGATTTTATGATAACTTCGGGTTTGTTTGTTTTATGTGAAGGGCTAGTCTAATTCGACTGGAATCAAGCCAATGGAAAGTGATTTTTAATTTCGTGATAACTTCGGGTTTGTTCGTTTTTGGCGAATTGCAAGTCTAATTCGATAGGAATCGAGCCAAT
>NW_019237828.1:0-1975 GCF_002742605.1 Olea europaea var. sylvestris | reverse complement strand
CGGACACCGTGTGCAAAAGTTATGCTCAATTCTTAGTACGCCGACTCTCCAAGCATTCCAAATATGCAAGTGCTCATTCCTTCAAAAAATGGCCAAAATCCCTTGTACTTCATGATGAAGTGGTGAGTTCAATCGAAAACGGTCACTACATTTCCAAAAAGTACTTATGGGCCCAAAATGGACACCGTGTGCAAAAGTTACGCTCAATTCTTCGTACGCTAACTCTACAAGCGTTCCAAATATTCAAGTGCTAATTCTTTCAAAAAATGGTCAAAATCCCTCGTACGTCATGAAGAAGAGGTTAGTTCAATCCAAACGGTCGCTACATATCGAAAAAGTACTTATGGGCCCAAAACGGACACCGTGTGCAAAAGTTACGCTCAATTCTTCGTACGCCGACTCTCCAAGCGTTCCCAATATACAAGTTGTCACTCTTTTAAAAAATCGCCAAAATCCCTCATACGTCACGACGAAGTGGTGAGTTCAATCCGAAACGGTCGCTACATTTTCAAAAGGTACTTATGGGCCCAAAACGGACACCGTGTGCAAAAGTTAGGCTCAATTCTTTGTCCGTCGACTCTCCAAGCGTTCTAAATATGCAAGTGCTCATTCTTTCGAAAAATGGCCAAAATCCCTCGTACATCACAATGAAGTGGTGAGTTTAATCCAAAACGGTCGCGTCATTTCCAAAAAGTACTTAGGGGCCCAAAACGGACACCGTGTGCAAAAGTTACGCTCAATTCTTAGTACGCCGACTCTCCAAGCATTCCAAATATGGAAGTGCTCATTCTTTCAAAATATGGCCAAAATCCCTCATACGTCACGACAAAGAGGTGAGTTCAATCCAAAACGGTCGCTATATTTCCAAAAAGTACTTATGGGCCAAAAACGGACACCTTGTGCAAAAGTTACGCTCAATTCTTTGTATGCCAACTCTCCAAGCGTTCCAAATATGCAAGTGCTCATTCTTTCGAAAAATAGCAAAAATCCCTCGTACGTCACGACCAAGTGTTGAGTTCAATCCAAATCGGTAGCTTCATTTCCAAAAAGTGCTTATGGGCCCAAAATGGACACCATGTACAAAAGTTAAGCTCAATTGTTCATAAGCCGACTCTCCAAGCGTTCCAAATATACAAGTGCTAATTCTTTCAAAAAATGGCCAAAATCCCTCGTACGTCTCGACGAAGTGGTGAGTTCAATCCAAAACGGTCGCTACATTTCCAAAAAGTACTTATGGGTCCAAAACTGACACCGTGTACAAAAGTTAAGCTCAATTCTTCGTACGCCGACTCTCCAAGCATTCCAAATATGCAAGTGCTCATTCTTTCAAAAAATGGCCAAAATCCCTCGTACGTCACGATGAAGTGATAAGTTCAATCCAAAATGATCGCTACATTTCCAAAAAGTACTTATGGGCCCAAAACGGACACCGTGTGCAAAAGTTACGCTCAATTCTTCGTCCGTCGACTCTCCAAGCGTTCTAAATATGCAAGTGCTCATTCTTTCAAAAAATGGCCAAAATCCCTCGTATGTCACGATGAAGTGGTGAGTTCAATCCAAAACGGTCGCTTCATTTCCAAAAAGTACTTATGGGCCCAAAACGGACACCGTGTGCAAAAGTTAAGTTCAATTCTTCGTACGCCGACTCTCCAAGCGTTCCAAATATGCAAGTACTCATTCCTTCAAAAAATGGCCAAAATCCCTCGTACGTCACGATGAAGTGGCAAGTTCAATTCAAAACGGTCGCCACATTTCCGAAAAGTACTTATGGGACCAAAACGGACACCGTGTGCAAAAGTGACGCTCAATTCTCAGTACGCCGACTCTCCAGGCGTTTCAAATATGCAAGTGCTCATTCTTTCGAAATATGGCCAAAATCACTCATACGTCGCAATGACGTGGTGAGTTCAATCCAAAACGGTCGCCATATTTCCAAAAAGTACCTATGGGCCCAAAACGGACACCGTGTGCAAAA
>NW_019237827.1:0-1975 GCF_002742605.1 Olea europaea var. sylvestris | reverse complement strand
CTATTCTATTTTCCTATAAATTTAGCCATATTTTGAGCCCTGTTTTGGGGGAAAATGTATTATTAAATATTGAGTTTTTGGAGAATGTGTGGTTTAAAAGTAAGAATTTTTTTGATTTACGTGTAAAATTATTGGGGAATGTGTGGTTGAAAATGAGTTTGAAAAAATGAATTTTTGTAAAAATGGGACTCAAACAAGACCTTAATATTTTTTAACTTTGATTTCTATGTGTAATATATTCAAATAAATGGAGTGTTATTTATTGTATTAAGATACTTTGGTTTAAACTACATATTACTCTGCCACATAAAGAAAAATACATGTAGTATATATAAATAAATTCAACATGAAATTTGTTGAATTTTTCTCACATTATTTTGAATATTTTACACAAATGTTTTGATGTTTTAAATTCCGTTCAGAATTTTACATCAGCATCCTTAATGTGTCACTTTCTTATTCCTCATGAGTTAGAACTATAAAGAATACGAGAAATCTGTGGACTCGTTACATGACTTGAATGTCCACGTGCTCAACGCTTGTCTTGGGGTGTCCGTTGAGTATTGGAAATTCAATGTATTTATAAAAAAATAGGGCACACAATGCCACCGCAGTATGACTTTATGATTTTCTGTGTTTAATAGGATTTCACTAGTAGTACAAGTTCCAATATACCAATGCTGTCTTTTAAACTCTACATTATCTAATGACCATTCTTTTGTCGTTTTTCCTTTTGTCAATGATTATTTTGCTACACATCCTCCTATGTTCTGCATACATTTATGAACTCAAGAGTAGACCCAAGTGGAACTTGTTAGTGCCTTTATCACACAATGCAATGGTCTGGGTCCCTTTGACAGTGAATGCTCTAATTTGGAGTTAGCATGTTGCAAAGTGAGGATAGAGTGATTGCTGTCTTTATATTCTTCTTGGAAGTCGGAAAAATTCTTAATACCATTCAAAATTCATTGGTAGCATTCAACTTTGAAGGTAGCTGATGCCAGATATATTACGAGAATTGTAGGAGAAGGGGAAAGGGGAGAGAAGAAGAGAAAGAGGGGAGGTAGAAAGGGAAGGGGAATTAGACGGACGGAACGGAAAGAAGAAGAAGAGACTTTAGGGGAAAATATCAATTATTTCATTATCAGAAGTTATCCCAATTACATCGCATAATACCCCTTTTTATAGGGTTTCAAAAGGTCCGATTCTAAGTAAGGAAATAATATAAAATCAACCGTAATTATGTTTCCTAAAATAAAGTTTAAAATTGGAAACTAAATATACTAATATCAATTATAATATTCCATCATTAGGTCTGGTTAAATGCTCGAGAGTGAAAGAGGAAGCATTTCTTTCTCCCTCCTTGAACCAAATTTTCTTCATTTTTCTCTGTTAACTGCACACTTGATGCAAGGGGGGCTGTTAGATTCCTCAGAGTTGCTTATTTAACCTAACAGTTAATGGTTTTTCCCCCTTTTGATTCTTCTTTATTGGGAGAATGATTTCTTCTACATCAACATAAAATTTCTCATTATTTCTTAAAATAATGGATGTTAGATATTTCTTATTTCTACATCTCCTCTTATTGCTACGAAACTTAAATTGTTGCACAAGTTATAATAAGGCATAAAATTTTATCAAGAGGGATTTTGTTTTCCTATCATGGGAAGTGATTGGCATGGATGAATCTGATGACATGTTTGCACACGTGGCGTGGTGATTATTTATCCACGTTGAGCTTTTCACTCAGACTTGATCATAGAACGTTATAGATACCATAAATTTTGTATCTCTATGATTTAGTTGTTTTGAATTCAGAGATATAAAATTTAATATTTTTTGAATTCTACATATCATAATTTTTGGTATTTTATAGGCCCAAAGAAATTTTGAGACGAATGAGTGGTTACTACTTTTGAGCCTTTTTTTGGGGTGGTGTGGGGGTTAAAAAAGGTAAAAACCTTTTTCTTTTTTT
>NW_019237826.1:0-1976 GCF_002742605.1 Olea europaea var. sylvestris | reverse complement strand
ATGGTGCCAAGCCCCTTTTGACCCTGAAGGGATTTTAAGGTTTGCACATTTATTTTCCTTTGTAGTTCAACACAATTGATTCTCAGTAGAACCACATTGTATGAAGAAAGAAGTAGATTAGTGTTATGACTTCTCATTTCAACTTTCTCCACCCACATGCTAAAAACTTAAGGATAAATCGCAAAAACAGAATGATTACTATTCTGGTCCACTTATCTCAGGTTCAATTGTGAATATATCTTGATTAGGAAAGACTCTAAAGCACGTGACTGAATATCTAAAGCATAATTTACTTAAAATTTAAGTTGTTTTCTATTGCCATTATTACTTTTAACCTCATTCTACATTCATTGTAGTACAGTGATGGCTACAGTCTCTTGCTTGCTCGGTCTGCAATATGGGCACATTATTGTCCATTTTAAGGTGAGCAGTGGCCTTGTGACTCGTTATTTTGTTTTATAAAGGTGAATAGTGCCTAATCATTCTTATCTACCTTGATCACACACAGGATCATAAAACTAGACTATTGCAGTGGTTTGTCCACTCATGTGGTCTTGTGGCCTTGGCTGTGATATGTGAAGTGTGTGGTAAGATTTTTTTCAATTACTTTTTCGCAGTATTACATTCTGACGAAGTTGCTGATTTGACTGCATTTCCCAAAAGAATTCTTGGAAAACCATTTTTTTTTTTTTCAAGAATTCAAAGTAAAAGATGCAAAATTATACTCTTTTCATGCCCACTTAAACGAACAAATGAAATAAAACGTCAGAACAGCAATCTGATGTCATTACATTTGTCCAATTTCAAATTTTGAATATCTATTTTTTCCTGATGTAATGTTTTCCCCATTGACATTAATTTGTTCTTGTTGTAGGGATGCATATAAACAAGGTTCTATATTCTTTCAGTTACATGTGCTTCACTACTGGCGCTGCTGGAATTCTTTTTGCTTCAATTTATATAATGGTTAGAGAAGTCATCCCAATTGTTCAAGCGTATAACCATTTGATACATATGACTTGTTTAAACATACTACAATTGGTTTACTTCTGAAGGCCCTACTTTTACTTCAGAGTTATTTAGCCACACGGTACGAATAAAAACTTGATATTCTACTAAGTACAGGCTTATTCCTCTTACAGGTTGATGTGTATGGATATACACGCTTGACTGTGGTGCTGGAGTGGATGGGAAAGCATGCTTTAATGATATTTATTCTCGTAGCGTGCAATGTTGTACCACTTATTCTGCAGGGATTTTATTGGGGTCAACCTCATAATAACATTGTTAGTTTGTCAATTCTTTGCTCATAAATTTACGTCTCTTTCACTCTATTGCTGATTTTTTTTTTCCTAATTTTTTATTTTTGCCTGACAAATAATCTGATTTTTGCAGCTAACTTCAATTGGAATTGGGGCACAGGGATAGCAAAACAGCTCTTTACATCTGTTTTCAGTCCAGTGCAGTATTTAAGATAGGTGAGGGTTAGCCAGTGATGCAGAATTTGTTCCCTCCGCCATCTTAGATGTCTACGTTCCTGCATAGCACACGGTGGAGCATCGACGTAGAAAGAGTTAGAATGGTAGGAAAATAAGTAGAATTATCAATATTTTTCACTCGTCTTAAAAGTTTTGTTTCATCTTATGGGTCATTGAGGCTATAGGATTTTATGTATTTTGATTAGTAACGCAGATGCTACTCTGAAACCAGTTAATTATAAATTACATGGTCCTCTTGCACGAAAAATTGAGCTGCTTGTTTGTACTTTGATTCCACCAAGAAAGTTACATACTAATTGACCAAAGGCAAAGAGTAAATTGTTGAGTTTGAGAGTGAAACGATGAAAAAAAATCCTATTTGGTTGCCAAATTTTTTTAGCTTTCTAATGAACTTGGAAAGTTTTGACTTCCAATGGATCGACTTAACATATTTGCAGGAGAGGGGGAGAGAGAGAGGGAGAACTGTAGAAGTAATTC
>NW_019237825.1:0-1976 GCF_002742605.1 Olea europaea var. sylvestris | reverse complement strand
CAAAGGGTACTCGACTAACATTTGTATCCATTCGTTCAACATATAAATCATATATTTCACTTAAAGTTTGTTCTAAATTTCTACTATATGTGATAGGTGTACCAAAAGTCAAAACTTTAGAAATTTGATCAATTATCTATTTAGTTCCTAAAAAATTATATCAGGAGTCCATTATGCATGTTAAAGGAAATAACATAGGTAAGTTTTCCCAGTATTTTCTAAACTTCAGTTCCATATATTATATAATTGCACTAAAATCAAGGTCATTTTTGTATTTATAAAAGACCTTGCAATTATATAAAGATGTTCTAGTACCACACAGCTAGTGGGATAGTAAACTCCAGATAAAATAATTATACTTCATAAAAACTTGTCAAAGATCTTTTAATCTTCAAAACTAAAAACTAATCGGATTCGTTCAAAATAGTTTCGTCATCATTTTTGATGCCTATTATTGTAAAACTCAATTATTAAATGTTCAAAACCTTCACATGACTTTAACAATAAGTGGAGTTCCATTTATGACCTACGTCACTAACAAATATTTTAGAATTCGACTCCCCATATTCTGCACAAAATTCCTCAAATGCTTGTTTTCTACAAGGGAGTTCGTGATATATATTCGTGCAATCCTAATTCTTTGTATTTCATCTTTAATGTGTTTCAAACCATCTTGTACAATTAAATTAAAAATATGACACACACAACGAATGTGAAACAAATAACCACCAAAATCAGGTTGCAATACCCTACATAATTTATCGATAACTACTTTATTAATACTAGTGTTGTTGAATGTAAAAGAACAAATTTTACTTTCACGATGATATTCTTTAATGATAGTCATAATCGCATTATATATATTATTAGCATTATGTGGGAATTCAATAATTTTAAAAGCAATAATTTTTTTATGCATATACCAAAGTGGGTCTATGTAGTGTGCAGTTGCAGCTATATAAGCTTTTTTATTAATCACTATATTTTTGCAACTCCAAAATTAATTGTTGTTTTGTTTGAAGAAAATACTCTATTGTATCTGAACGAAAAGTGTTTCGACTTACCCCAATGTACCTCGGTTGTAGATATTCTCTCATGTATGAGATGAAATATTGGTTGTTTGCTATTGCAAGAGGCAACTCAACACCAGCAATAAGTTTCACCATTCCTATTCGAGCATTCTCTTCAAAATATATCCACGTGGTTAAGGGTTGAAGTTGTAGTACTAGCTCCTAGACTACCAAAATGCTGTTGTGTTTGATAGCACATGCTTTGTAGTGACGGTTGAAGTGGGTGGCACCAATGCCTTTTACCATGCCAATCTTTGTTGAAAATATTCACATACTGCTTTGGTCTCCGGAACTCCATCGACAACACGGCCCGTCGAAATCAATTTAAAGTGATCTCAACATTTTGCCTATTTTTGCCCTTTCGCTTCCCTCTAGCATTGAGAATGTTTAATTCGTATTTCTTCTCCTCTTGTTCCTCCTGAGCTTTGAGAACATCAATATCATCTAAATCAATTGGATAATTTGGATTATTGCTAGGGTCCACCCCCAAATCAAATGTGGAATATTTTTAGGAATTGGTACTTCATTTAGACCGAAAAGTTGATTTCAATATTGACTTTGCGGTGTCGCAAGTGATTCACCTCCGACATTGACATTGAACAAGCCATTGACAAATGAGCGTAGATCTATTTCAATTTGTGAATTGTGAAGATAAAATATAGAAATAATAATAGATATAAGAAGATGATTGAATTGTAAAAATGAAATAAAATTGAAGATGATTACTTTAGTAAAGTTTTGACCTTTATTTTCCAGCTTGAAGTATTTACGATCCTGCTTTTGAAAATTGGTTGGTCATGAAATGGTTTAGTCTGATCTATAACTCTAGTCTTCTTCAAGTTGGATTTTGTTATAGAATTCCTCTTCCAATTCTAGTTGGGGTCAGCAAATTTTGAGTTGTCGGGT
>NW_019237824.1:1846-1976 GCF_002742605.1 Olea europaea var. sylvestris | reverse complement strand
GTGTCGGAATGGGCTGAAATTTGGCAGGTTGATTGGAAACAAAAATCGCGCCGGGGGCAATTTCGTCAATTTCGCGACGGTGTAGGAATGAGCTGAAATTTGACTGGTTGATCGGATACAAAAATCGCGT
>NW_019237824.1:1261-1708 GCF_002742605.1 Olea europaea var. sylvestris | reverse complement strand
GGTGTCGGAATGGGCTGAAATTTGACTGGTTGATCGGAAACAAAAATCGCGCCGGGTGCAATTTCGTCATTTTTCGCGACGATTTCGGAATGGTCTGAAATTTGTCAGGTTGATGTGAAACAAAAATCGCGCCGGGTGCAATTTCGTCATTTTTCTCGACGGTGTCGGAATGGGCTGAAATTTGGCAGGTCGATCGGAAACAAAAATCGCGCCGAGGACAATTTCGTCAATTTCGCGACGGTGTCAGAATGGGCTGAAATTTGACTGGTTGATCGGAAACAAAAATCGCGCCGGGTGCAATTTCGTCATTTTTCGCGACGATTTCGGAATGGTCTGAAATTTGTCAGGTTGATGTGAAACAAAAATCGCGCCGGGTGCAATTTCGTCATTTTTCTCGACGGTGTCGGAATGGGCTGAAATTTGGCAGGTCGATCGGAAACAAAAATC
>NW_019237824.1:653-976 GCF_002742605.1 Olea europaea var. sylvestris | reverse complement strand
AATTTCGTCATTTTTCGCGACGGTGTCGAAATGGGCTGAAATTTGGCAGGTTGATCGGAAAGAAAAATCGCGCCGGGGGCAATGTCGTCATTTTTCGCGACGGTGTCGGAATGGGATGAAATTTGGCCGATAGATCGGAAAGAAAAATTGCGCCAGGGGCAATTTCTTCAATTTCGCGACGGTGTAGGAATGGGCTGAAATTTGACTGGTTGATCGGATACAAAAATCGCGTCGGGTGCAATTTCGTCATTTTTCGCGACGGTGTCGGAATGGGCTGAAATTTGGCAGGTTGATCGGAAAGAAAAATCGCGCCGGGGGCAATT
>NW_019237824.1:0-229 GCF_002742605.1 Olea europaea var. sylvestris | reverse complement strand
TCGTCATTTTTCGCGATGGTGTCGGAATGGGCTGAAATTTGGCAGGTTGATGTGAAACAAAAATCGCGCCGGGTGCCATTTCGCCATTTTTCGCGACGGTGTCGGAGTGGGCTGAAATTTGGCAGGTTGATCGGAAAGAAAAATCACGTCGGGGGCAATTTCGTCATTTTTAGCGACGGTGTCGGAATGGGCTGAAATTTGGCAGGTTGAATTGAAACAAAAATCGCGC
>NW_019237823.1:1415-1976 GCF_002742605.1 Olea europaea var. sylvestris | reverse complement strand
GCGTCGGGGTAAATTTCGTCATTTTTCGCGACGGCGTTAGAATGGTCAAAAATTTGACAAATTAATCAGAAACAAAAATCTCGTCGGGGGCAATATTGTCATTTTTCGAGACGGTGTCGGTATGGGCTAAAATTTGACAGATTGATCGGAAACAAAAATCACGCCCGAGGCAATTTCGTCATTTTTCGCGACGGTGTCGAAATCGGCTAAAATTTGACTGATTAATGGGAAACAAAAATCGCGCTAGCGGCAATTTCGTCATTTTTCGCGACTGTGTCGTAATGGGTTCGAATTTGACTGATTGATCAGAAACAAAAATCGCGCCGGGGGCAATTTCGTCATTTTTCGAGACGGTGTCGGAATCGGCTAAAATTTGAAAGATTAATCGGAAATAAAAATTGCCCCGGGGACAATTTGGTCATTTTTCGCGACGGTGCCTGAATCGGCTAAAATTTGACAGACTAATCGAAAACAAAAATCGCGCCGGGGGCAATTTGGTCATTTTTCGCGACGATGTCGGAATCGGCTAAAATTTGACAGATTAATCGGAAACAAAAATCG
>NW_019237823.1:0-1261 GCF_002742605.1 Olea europaea var. sylvestris | reverse complement strand
GTGTCGGAATGGGATCAAATTTGACTGATTGATCGGAAACAAAAATCGCGCGGGGGGAAATTTCGTCATTTTTCGCGACGGCGTTGGAATGGGCAAAAATTTGACAGATTGATCGGAAACAAAAATCGCGCCTGGGGCGATTTCGTCGTTTTACGCGAAGGTTTTGGAATGGGATCAAATTTGACAGATTAATCGGAAACAAAAATCGCGCTGTGGGTCATTTCGTCATTTTTCGAGACGGTGTCGGAATCGGCTAAAATTTGACAGATTGATCTGAAACAAAAATCGCGCCGGGGGCAATTTCGTCATTTTTCGCGACGGTGTCGGAATGGGCCCAAATTTGACTGATTGATCGGAAACAAAAATCGAGCCAAGGACAATTTCGTCATTTTTCGCGGCGGTGTCGAAATGGGCTCAAATTTGACTGATTGATCGGAAACAAAAATTGCACAGGGGCAATTTGGTCTTTTTTCGCGACGGTGTCTGAATCGGCTAAAATTTGACAGATTAATCGGAAACAAAAATCGCGACGGGGGCAATTTCGTCATTTTTCGAGACGGTGTCGGAATCGTCTAAAATTTGACAGATTGATCGGAAACAAAAATCGCGTCGGGGGCAATTTCGTCATTTTTCGCGACGGTGTCGGAATGGGCTCAAATTTGACTGATTGATAGGAAACAAAAATCGAGCCTGGGGTAATTTCGTCATTTTTCGCGACGGTGTCGGAATGGGCTCAAATTTGACTGATTGATAGGAAACAAAAATCGAGCCTGGGGTAATTTCGTCATTTTTCGCGACGGTGTCGGAATGGGCTCAAATTTGACTGATTGATCGGCAACAAAAATCGCGCCGGGGGCGATTTCGTCATTTTTCACGACGGCGTCGAAATCGGCTAAAATTTGACTGATTGATCGGAAACAAAAATCGCTCGGGGGCAATTTCGTCATTTTTCGGGACGGTGTCGGAATCAGCTAAAAATTTGACGGATTAATCAGAAACAAAAATAGCGCCAGGGCAATTTCGTCATTTTTCGCGACGGTGTCGAAATCGGTTAAAATTTGACTGATTAATGGGAAACAAAAATCGCAGTAGCGGCAATTTCCTCATTTTTCGCGACGGTGTCGGAATGGGTTCGAATTTGACTGATTGATCGGAAACAAAAAATGCGCCGGGGGCAATTTCGTCATTTTTCGAAACGGTGTCGGAATCGGCTAAAATTTGACAGATTAATCGGAAATAAAAATCGCGCAGGGGGGCAATT
>NW_019237822.1:20317-22293 GCF_002742605.1 Olea europaea var. sylvestris | reverse complement strand
AATTCGATTGGAATCGAGCCAATGAAAAATGGTTTTTCATTTCATGATAACTTCGGGTTTGTTCATTTTTGGCGAATTTCTAGTCCAATTCGATTGGAATCGAGCCAATTAAAAGTGGCTTTTGATTTCGTGATAACTTCGTGTTTGTTCCTTTTTGTCAAATTACAAGTCTAATTCGATTGGAATCGAGCCAAAGAAAAGTGGTTTTTCATTGCACGATAACTTCGGGTTTATTCGTTTTTGAAGAATTGGTAGTCTAAATCGATTGGAGTGGAGCTAATGAAAAGTAGATTTTGATTTCATGATAACTTTGAGTTTTTTCATTTTTGGCGAATCGCTAGTCTAATTTGATTGGAATGGAGCCAAAGAAAAATGGTTTTTCGTTTCATGATAACTTCGGGTTTGTTCGTTTTTGATGAATTGCTAGTCTAATTCGATTGGAATTGAACTAAAGAAAAGTGGTTTTTCATTTCATGATAACTTCGAGTTTGTTCATTTTTGGCGAATTGATTGTCTAAATCGATTGGAATCGAACTAATGAAAAGATGATTTTGAATTCATGATAACTTCGGGTTTGTTCATTTTTTACTAATTGCTAGTCCAATTCGATTGGAATTGGGCCAATGAAAAGTGTCTTTTGATTTCATAATAACCTTAGGTTTGTTCATTTTTCGCGAATTGCTAGTCTAATTCGATTGAAATCGGGCCAAAGAACAATGGTTTTTCATTTCATGATAACTTCGGGTTTGTTCATTTTAGCTAACTGCTAGTCTCAGTCGATTGGAATCAAGCTAATGAAAATTTGATTTCGATTTCCAGATAACTTCGGGTTTGTTCATTATTGGCGAATTGTTACTCTAATTTGATTGTAATCGAACCAAGGAAAAGTGGTTTTTCATTTCATGATAACTTCGGATTTGTTCGTTTTTGACGAATTGCTAGTCTAATTCGATCGGAATCGAGCCAATGAAAAGTGGCTTTTGATTTTTGATAACTTCGGGTTTGATCATATTTGGCAAATTGCTAGTCTAATTCGATTGGAATCGAGACAAAGAAACGGTTTTTAATTTCATGATAACTTTGGGTTTGTTCGTTTTTGGCGAATTTCTAGTACAAATCGATTGGAATCGAGCCAATGAAAAGTGGCTTTTGATTTCATAATATCTTCGCGTTCGTTCGTTTTGGCAATCTGCTAGTCTAATTCGATTGGAATCGAGCTAATGAAAAGTGGTTTTTCATTCCATCATAACTTCGAGTTTGTTCATTTTGGCGAATTACTAGCATAATTTGATTGGAAACAAGCGAAAGAAAAGTGGCTTTTGATTTCATGATAACTTCGGATTTGTTCGTTTTTGGCGAATCGCTAGTCTAATTCAATTGGAATCGAGCGAATGAAAAGTGGTTTTTCATTTCATGATAACTTCGGGTTTGTTCGTTTTAGGCGAATTGCTAGTCTAATTCGATTGGAATCGAGCCAAAGAAAAGTGGTTTTTCATTTCATGATAACTTTGGCTGTGTCCATTTTTAGCGAACTGCTAGTCTAGTACGATTGGAATCGCTACAAGATAACTTCGGGTTTGTTCTTTTTTGGCGAATTTCAAGTCCAATTCGATTGGAATCGAGCCAATGAAAAGTGGCTTTTGATTTCTTGATAACTTCTGGTTTGATCATTTTTGGCAAATTGCTAGTCTAATTCGATTGGAATTAGACAAAGAAAAGTGGTTTTTCGTTCAATGATAACTTCGGGTCTGTTCGTTTTTGAAGAATTGCTTGTGCAAATAGATTGGAATTGAGCCAATGAAAAGTGGCTTTTGATTTCATGATATCTTCGGGTTCGTTCATTTTGGCGAATTGGTAGTCTAATTCGATTGGAATCGAGCCAATGAAAAGTGATTTTTCATTCCATGATAACTTCGGGTTCGTTCGTTTTGGCGAATTGGTAGTATGAAAAGTGGTTTTTGATTTCATGATAACAT
>NW_019237822.1:0-1341 GCF_002742605.1 Olea europaea var. sylvestris | reverse complement strand
TGATTTTGATTTCATGATAACTTCGGGTTTGTTCGTTATTGGCAAATTGCTAGTCTAATTCGATTGGAATCGAGCCAAAGAAAAAAGTGGTTTTTCATTTCATGACAACTTCGGGTTTGCTCATTTTTGGAGAATTGCTAGGCTAAATCGATTGTAATCGAGCTAACGAAAAGTTGATTTTGATTTCTTGATAACATCTGGTTTGTTCATTTTTGGGAAATTGCTAGTCTAATTCGATTGGAATCGAGCCATTGTAAAAGTGGTTTTTCATTTCTTGACAACTTCGAGTCTGTTCGATTTTGGTGAATTGCTAGTATAATTCGATTGGAACCGGGCCAATGAAAAGTGGTTTTTCATTTCATGATAGCTTTGGGTTTGTTCATTTTTGAGGAATTGCTAGTCTAAATCAATTGGAATCGAGCCAATGAAAAGTGGCTTTTGATTTTATGATAACTACGGGTTTGCTCATTTTGTCGATTCGCTAGTCTAATTCGATTGGAATCATGCCAATGAAAAGTGGTTTTTCATTTCATGGCAACTTCGAGTTTATTCGTTTTTGGCGAATTTCTAAATCTAATTCGATTTAAATCTAATTCGATTGGAATCGAGCTAATGAAAAGTGATTTTTGATTTCATGATAATTTCGGGTTTGTTCATTTTGGGCGAATTTCTAAATCTAATTCGATTGGAATCGAGCTAATGAAAAGTGGTTTTTGATTTCATGATAATCTCGGGTTTGTTAGTTTTTGGCGAATTGCTAGTCTAATTCGATGGGAATCATGCCAATGAAATATGGCATTTGATTTGACAATAACTTCGGGTTTGTTCATTTTTGGCGAAACGCTAGTCTAAATCGATTGGAATCGAGCAAATTAAAACTGGTTTTTAATTCAATGATAACTTCGGGTTTGTTCGTTTTTTGTGAATTGCTTGTTAAATTTGATTGGAACCGAGCCATTGAAAAGTGGCTTTCGGTTTCTGGATAATGTCGGGTTTGTTCATTTTTGTGAATTGCTAGTCCAATTCAATTGGAATCGGGTCAATGAAAAGTGGCTTTTGAATTCTTGACAACTTCGCGTTTGTTCTTTTTTGGCCAATTGCTAGTCTAATTCGATTGGAATCGAGCCAATGAAAAGTGGCTTTTGATTTCATGATAACTTCAAGTTTCTTCATTTTTGGTAAATTGCAAGTCTAAGTCGATTGGAATCGAGCCAAAGAAAAGTGGTTTTTCATTTCATGACAACTTCGGGTTTGCTCATTTTTGGAGAATTGCAAGTCTAAATCGATTGGAATCGAGCTATTGAAAAGTTGATTTTCATTTCATGATAACTTCGGGTTTGT
>NW_019237821.1:219601-220143 GCF_002742605.1 Olea europaea var. sylvestris | reverse complement strand
ATATTCTGGCACACAAAACTAGGAAAGTCGATCGAGTCCCCATGAAGAAGGGCATAAAGAAAACGGGCACGCACCATAGGTAAGGAAGAGGTATGAGCAACCGGCCACAGGTTTGTACACACTATGCGCAACAACACCTGACGATCAGTAGGTAATGACCCCTGGCCATCGCCGAAGGCCCCCTATAGACGGGGTGTTCAAAAGCATCGACCAAACAAGAGAATCGGCCGGAATAGAAGCAGGTAAAATATATGGATAAGCCGGATGGGTAATCTGAGGTATACCTAAAGCATGAGCTACAGCCGACGGAGTAACCCTAAAAGAATTACCTCTAAGAGTAACCCGAAAAGACGAGTCGTCTATATTATGAATATTAGCATAGAATTCCTGAACGAGGAGTGGGGGAGGAGGTGAAAGACAAACAAGAAGGGGCTCCCAACCCCGGGAAACAAAGATGGCAGCGATATCAACAGGAAGGTCAGAGAGGATTACCTCACGCTCCATGAGAACGGGGCGTAAGGAGAACTGAGAAGTGAAGACCT
>NW_019237821.1:209410-217765 GCF_002742605.1 Olea europaea var. sylvestris | reverse complement strand
TCTTACTCAACTAGGCTACGAGATTGCTACCCATGTAAAAACAACCCCCTGTCGTGCTTTTCCTATCATCTGCGTTCCCGGCCCAATCGACGTCGGAGTAACCAGCCAAGTCAAGATTAGAATTCCTAGAATAGAATATTCCTAGATCAACCATTCCACTTACATATCTAATGATGCGTTTAACAGAGCTTAAGTGTGATTCTTTTGGATCTGCCTGAAATTGAGCACACACTCCAACACTAAAAGCAATGTCAGGTCTAGTAGCTATGAGATAAAGAAGACTACCTATCATGCTTCTATATAGGGAAGGATCGACACTCTTACCTGAAGCATCACGACCTAACTTCAAGCTAGTACTCATAGGTGTCCTAGTATGTTTCTTACTATCTAGCCCAAAGCGCTTAACTAGATCCTTAGCATACTTAGACTGTGAAATGAACAGTCCATCCTCTGTCTATCTCACCTGAAGTCCAAGGAAAAAACTCAACTCCCTAACCATACTCATCTCAAATTCTTGCTTCAAACACTCAACAAACTCATAAGCTAAAGACTCAAGAGGAGAACCAAAAATAATATCATCAACAAAAATCTAAGCAATGGTGATAGTTTCTTCAACATGTCTAATAAATAAGGTCCTATCTGCACCACCTTGAGAGAATCCATGTTCTTCAAGGTATGATGTAAGTCTCTCATACCAAGCTCTGGGAGCTTGCTTCAAACCATAGAGGGCTTTGTGAAGTTTGTAGATATAGTGGGGAAACTTAGGATCAACAAATCCTTTTGGTTGTTCCACATAGACTTCTTCTTGAAGAAGTCCATTCAAGAAGGCACACTTAACATCCATTTGATGCAACTTGAACCCTAAGGTACATGCAACAGCAAGCAGAATCCGAATAGACTCAAGTCGTGCAACAGGGGCAAAAGTCTCATCAAAATCAATTCCTTCAACTTGAGTATAACCCTGAGCAACTAGTCTAGCCTTATTCCTAGTTATAGTACCTTGGTCATCTGTCTTGTTCTTAAAGATCCACTTAGTACCTATAACATTACAATTCTCAGGTCTGGGAACTAAGATCCACACATTGTTCCTCGCAAATTGATTGAGCTCTTCATGCATCGCATTCACCCAACACTCATCACTGAGAGCCTCTTCAACTTTCTTAGGTTCTACCTGAGAGACATAGCTAGTGTATGCTATATTGTTCAGTACTCTCCTACGAAGCCTCATACCTTCATCTAGATCCCCAATGATATTGTCCTTAGGATGATTAGACTTAACCCTAGTCAATGGTTCCTTAGGATCTTTATCTCGATCTTGTGGAAATGTTTTCTTTTCAGGTGTTTCAGGTTTCCTAAGAGATGATTCAGACACAGGTGGCTCAGTAGGATCACTAGAACTTATAAGATCACCATCTTTATCACAATTTTCAACACTCTCCCCCTCACTCACAGCATCATCTATCACAACATTTACTGACTCCATCACCACATGAGTACGTAAGTTATACACCCTAAATGCTCGGCTATTTCTAGAGTACCCTAAGAAGATTCCTTCATCACTCTTCGATTCAAACTTACTCAAGTTCTCTCTATCACGTAAAATGTAGCACTTACTCCCAAACACTCGAAAGTACTTAACAGTAGGCTTTTTACCCTTAAGTATCTCATATGGAGTCTGATCGATCTTGGGTCTAAGGTAAACTCTATTAATTATGTGGCATGCAGTGTTAACAGCTTCTCCCCAAAAATGTAGGGCTAGTCCCTTGCCATGAAGCATGGCTCTAGCCATGTCCTGAAGAACCCGATTCTTCCTTTCAACCACCCCATTTTGTTGAGGAGTGATAGGCGAAGAGAACTCATGTAATATCCCTTCATCCATACAGAAACTTTCAAGATTAAAATTCTCAAACTCTTTTCCATGGTCACTACGCATTCTAGACACTTTGAGATTTAGTTGATTGCGAAGCCATTTACACAAGGATTTTATGAGATCACATACATCAGATTTTTCTCTAAGCAATTCTATCCATTTGAATCTCGAGAAGTCATCTACCACAACAAGAATGTATCGCTTACCACCTAAACTCTCAGTCCTAGATGGTCCCATTAAATCCATGTGTATCAATTCTAGGGGTCTTTTGGTCAAAATTTTTGAAGTTTTCTTATGGTTCCCCTTAAGTTGTTTACCTAGTTGACATGGTCCACACACAACATTTTCACTAGGACCTATCTTAGTCAAACCATCTACCAATTCTTTCTTAGCCAGTTGTACTAGACTCTTATAGTTCAAATGACCTAATCTTTTGTGCCAGAGTTCACTCACATCAATTTTAGCACTCCTACACACATAGTTAGAATTAGGCAAGACTCCATAACAATTATCAGTTGTTCAAACCCCTTCAAGAACCACCCCACCAGACGAATCATACACAGTACATCTCTTTTGCACAAAGCTCACTTCAAAATCAGCATCACAAATTTGACTAATACTTAACAAGTTAGACTTTAAACCTTCCACATAAAGCACATTAGAGATCACAGGCAAACCATGTATTTGTACAGTACCTTTGCCAAGAATAGGTGCAGAACCCCCATCTCCAAAGGTAACCATACCACCGGTACATTCATCAAGAGTAGTGAATAAAGCCTTATTACCACACATATGTCTAGAACATGCACTATCTAGGTACCACATGTTGTAATTTTGGGCTTTCAATGCAACATGAGCAACAAAACACTTTTCTTGACCTGAAAGTCTAGCTAGATCACCCTTTTTGACCCAAACTTTCTTAGATGATAAAGTACTCCTAGTAAGCTTAGTAAGCATCTCAATCAAATGACTAACCTGATTAGACAGAAAACTAACCTGACTAGGAATGTTCAGATTTTTAAGCTCATTCTCTAACCTATAGCATCTAGGCCTAGTGTGTCCTAAGGCTCCACAGTGGTGACAGGTGGGAATGAACCTAGGCTCAAAGGTACGTGGCTGAGGGTATCTGGGTATGAAATTCCTATGTGATTGATGACTCTATTCTCTCAGAACATTCTTACCCTTATTTAAACTACTAACAGCATTAACTTTCTTAGAGGCAGAAACAAAAACAGTCTTAGAAGGTCCAGCAACATGTGTATTACCCTCAACATATCCTAGACCCTTCCTATCTCCTGCAGGCTTATTCATTTCCAAAATATTGTCCAATTTCTTAGTCCCACTTACGAAAGTCTAAAGATGAGCATTAGATTTCACCAATTCACTAGTCAAAGTCTTAATCTTGTCTTCTAACTTCTCATTGACACACTTTAACTCACTGCCACTCTTAAGTGAATTCTGAAGATTACTAGCAAGTTTCTCTTTTCTCTCTCAAGTTCATCAACCTTTTTGAGTAGGGCTTTATTGACCTTTTTTATTTTAAGACTCTCTTTAAATAAAGGTTGATAAGCTTCTTGTATGTCTATGTCATCCTCTTCCTCATTACTAGAATTATCGTTTGGAAGTTCTTCCTCAACCTTGTCACTCTCCTTATCAGATTCACTCTTAACAGTTGATACAAATGCCATATAGTTTCCTTCGTCCTCACTACTAGAAGATTCCTGTCTATCACTGGTCTCAGATTCATTATCTGTAAGTGAGACAACTAAGGCCCTACCTTTCCCTTTTCTTTGGTTCTTCTTATAACTAGGGCATTCATTCCTACAGTGACCTATACCTTGACACTCATGGCACCTAACCAAACGTGGTTTATCACTCGACCCTTTATTGTTGAACGTTTCAGTTTTTGCTTTTGTGAATCTGCTAGGAGCTCCACTCTTTTTATCCTGAGACTTTCTCTTATTCTTAAGAACTTTTTGAAATTTCTTAACAAAGTATGCGATTTCCTCGTCCCTAAGTGACTCAGTATTAGAAGATTCATCTTCTTTGATGGATTTTAGGGCTATGGACTTTCCTTTCTTAGGTTGTGTAATAGTGAGTTCATAAGTTTGCAACGATCCTACCAGTTCTTCAATTTTAACTTCATCTAGGTCCTTACTTTCCTCAATGGCAGTGACTTTAGATCTAAATCTCTCCGGCAGGGACCTAAGCACTTTTCTCACAATTTTAGACTCGGGAATTTTCTCGCCTAGATTGAAGCTAGAGTTAACAATGTCATTCAATTTAGCATAGAATTCGTCAAACGTTTCATCATCCTTCATTCTCACTTCTTCAAACCCAGAATTTAGCATTTGTAACTTAGAGTTCTTTACCGTTTTAGTTCCCTCATGGGTGGTTTCAAGAATGTCCTAAACCTCTTTAGCAGTTTCACACATTGACACTCTCATAAACTCTTCGGGAGACACGGCCATAAATAGGGCATGAAGACCCTTGCTATTTCAATTACACTCAGCTATTTCATCCTTAGTCCATAATGATATGTCGGTAAGGTTAACAGTTCCTGATACGACAGTAGAGGGAGGTTTCCAACCATTTTGCACACTTACCCAAACATGCTCATCCAAAGACTTAAGAAACGCACGCATTCTAACCTTCCAATAGGCATAATTACTTCCGTCAAAATACGGAGGTACAGAAAGTGATTGACTCATCTAGACAACTATGGGTCAGGACTCGAGATTTAGCTCTGATACCACTTGAAAAAGTAATAGTTCGACCCAACCAACACCTAGAGGGGGGTGAATAGGTGTTTATGCGGAATTAAAACAATTAATTAACTGATGCAACAAGTCACATCAATTATGCATTGCCTAGATTCATTCACATACTTTATCTACCTAAGTTGAATTATCGGTTGAAAAATAAATAACAGAAAGCAGTAAAAACACAACAAAATATTGACGGAGAAACCCCAACTGTGTAAAACCTCCGGGCACAAGCCAGTAGAGATCCACTATAGAAGATATTGACTTACAGTACGTCAGACATTATTGATTCTAACAATATTCTGACCTCCTTACTGTATCGACCACAGCTATCCTGGATTTTGCAGATCTGCGCCAAAATCCCAACTTTGAATATCTTCTACCTCCTGTGAATCACCAAACACTCCAGCTCTTCAAGCAATTTCCTTCCCGGATCTTCAAACAGATGATCTTCTAGAAGTTTATATGGAGATATGAAAGGGTGTTTTGGTTTTGTGAAGGTTGATCTTTTTATTCAAAGAACCATGAAAATCAAAGATGAAAAGCATGAATTTATTTTGGCTCTTGATCCTTTGGAAGTTGAGAGGAATTGTTGTTTTGATGTTTGCCAAAGGTTTTTAATGAAAATCAGTCGTTTTGTTTATATAGTAGGTCGAATTTGGTAATATAGAGCGTTAAAAATTCGCGAGGCATTAAAATTACCAAAGGCCAGATAACACAATCGCTCGAGCGAGGTCCTGGCGAAACTCGAGCGACGTACCTTCGCTCAGGCGATAGACCAGCGAAACTCCAGCGAGGTCAGTTCTGCAATTTTGGCTCTAGCGAGGTCAGGGCGAAACTCCAGCGACATCAACGCGCCGTTTGCATCTTCAAAGCATCCCACTTTACCCTAGACCTATACTATGACCTTTACAAAATTGCAACTTTAGTCCCTGAACTATTTGACCTGTACAATTTAGTCCTTGACTTTACAATTTTGACAAATAGGTCCTTTGGTCACAGATTGCCAATTACACATTTTCCTAACAATTATGTTGAATTTAAAATATTTAAGAATGGGGAAAAACATATGACAGATTCAATAATTGTTGTAACACAGCCAGATAATTCCAAAGATCCACCCTTATACCATGCGATGAGAATACAACCTTTGCTTCAGATGCAATTTACTCGTCGGACTTTTAGTCATGCATAATTGCACCAGCTTCAACCACAACAAAGCTTTTGTCTTCTCTTTTAAAACATCCTTAAGAATATTGTTAGAGAGATGAAGATAAATCTGTGAAAGTGCATTCCAATCGTTCCATCAATCCTCCTCTGTTGTCTAAATTGTGGGCATCCTGTCAAATCCAAACAATGCATCATCCAAATCCTTCTGTACCAATACAATTAGCACCTTCACTTGCCACAACGAAAATCTAGTATTACAATCCAAAAGCGAAATTTTATATTTCAGGGCTGTCATCGATAACAGGAAATCTCAAACAAAATAACAACTTTGCTCTGATACAATTGTTAGAAATAAACAAGTTACCAGAATAGCTCTGATACCACTTGTTATGAAACGGAGTAAGATATAGATTGGCAGAGGTACGAAGTATTTTATATGACAATCAATGGAGAAAATAATATTGTTACAGTAATCTCAACAATTCTTAAAGTAAATGAAGAGTCTATTTTTTATAGAGGACATGTCAAATCCCTAGAAGTAATCTGTCAAATCACCAGAAGTAACCAAAAAATGGAAACTGGATCAAAATACGCGTGAAACTGACATAAAGAGAAAATCCTTGACGGTGTTGTCGCTTGAGCGACATCTAGTGCCAAGCGAGCGATTGTCCTTTAACATGAGTGGGAGGTCGGTGACAGGCAGACAACAAGTCTCTGCTCCTAATGTTCGTAGCAAAAATGCGGCGATTTTTCTTTCCAATTCATAATTTTGAGTTCTTTAAGACCACTTTAACAAAAAAGCACAATAATCACTAGATTTGGATCAAACTACAACAGTTAGATACAAGTGCAATTGGTAAATTTTTAACAAAGAGGCCGACCTAAAAATCACAAGCAAGGTAATTGAACATCGGTCTTAAACTTCATGGGTAATTTGGAAATGATCTTTTACGGAGTGAGGATTAAACAAATCCGATTTAACCAACTCTAGACAAGTATAAGATAAAGATATGCTAAATATGAGTTACTTTACATTTATTGTTAAGCTCAAGAAAATTTTCGCCTGGGTTCCCAAACTATAACCCCTTCACATCCGAATTTTCATAATTTTTAAATCCTAAAATTTTGGTTTATTTGGGGGAGGGGTGAGTTTCGATGAAACTGTTAAAAATATGTTACCTATCGTTTGAAATATACATTTAAAGGAATTTTAGTTCATCACCTCTATTTCTTTGGAGGAGGAGGAGGAGACGACGAAGATGATGATGACAAACAATAAAAGAAAGGAGAACGAAAACAGGAAAAAAAAAACAGAAAAATTAAATTAAATTCTCCTGACAAATAAATATTTATTTAAGATCACTAGTATAAAAGGATGTTTAACCAAATAAAAAATTGTTTTAACAAAGTAGTGTCAAGGTTCCTTGGAATCGATATTTAGTTGGCATCTTTCTAGGAAAAGAATAGTACATTAGTCTAACTAATATAATAAAAATAAAAAATAACTCGCATTTTGGCCTTGCATTAAACCGAGGTTCCTTAGCAATGATATTCAAGAAGTTACAATTGCTATTTAGTTGAATAATCTATTAAACATTTATTTTTATTTTCAATTTCATATGAGTGAATATCATTTTTCACAGTTTCAAAGTTATTAACAAAAATAACGTGTAAATAATACAATTAATTTTTCTAATGGATATGAATTAAAGATAATTAAAACTTAGGCAAACAGTTGGATCAATAGAAAAATTTTGAAAAATTATATTAACATAATTTAATCTCAAATTGCCAGTTAATAAGTATTATTAAAGTTATTCCTGAAATTAAGTTAACTTTTACTTAGAAAAATATAATTCTGTTAATTTTTAATTGAAAACCCACAGTGTAATTCTTAATCATAATTTTTTAAAATATTATGGTGGACTTTTTGAAAGGTATTCCAGAGAGTTTTTTTCAAAGTTGCTTAATTTTATTAAAAATCTAATTAAAAAAACATTTTTTTGAGTTTCCAAAATGTTTCCTTTCAATTTTAGAGACGTTTTAAACGAAAGCATTAGCATTCTAGAAGTCTTTAAACAGTCTAGTTTAGGGTTTAGGGAGTGGGAGGGTTGGCAGCCAAACTTTGGCTTATTAACATTCTAATTTAAATGTTTAGGCTTTTTCTCCTCTATAAATTGAGACCAAGCCCCAGCAATGCATCAAGCATCTCCGACAATCTCTTCCTTTTAAAGATGAAGACATCAGGTATCGCACTGTACGTTGTTCTCGTACTAGCTGTAGCCGAGCCACTTTTTTTCGCAGCAGAAGGATGTGTTATTAGTGAACTGCAACCTTGCGCATCTGCCATCGTGTCCGGTACTCCACCTTCTGTAGAGTGCTGCACTAATTTAAAGCAACAGCAGCCTTGCTTTTGCCAGTACCTCAAAGACCCAAGCTTAGGAGGGTATGTTAAATCTCCCAACGCCAAGAAGGTTGCTCGTGCTTGTGGAGTGTCCATTCCCACTAATTGTTAACTATCTATGCTTATGCCAAGAGAGTACTTAGGGA
>NW_019237821.1:159003-206632 GCF_002742605.1 Olea europaea var. sylvestris | reverse complement strand
AACTACTAGTCCTTTCATTGCAGGGAGTTCTTCCAGTAACCCACAATAGCAGGTGACACGTCCTGGTAATCCTGCTCAATCTGGTTCTCCTAGAATAAATCCTGTCCAACAACCAACACGTCTTGGGGTTGGTATTCGTTGTTTTGGATGCAGAGTTATAGGCCATAGGCAGTCTGAGTGCCCCAAAAATCCGCGCAGGGGACTCTTTGTTGATAAGGGAAATGGTGATTATGAAGGTCCGCCTGTATTTGACAATGAAGGCGTAGAAGAAGCAACAGAAGAGGAAGAGTTTGTGGTTGGTGATGTGGGTTAGGCACTGGTGGTGAGGAGGAGTTTCCTGACTCCCTTGAGAATAACACTGATTGGTTGCGTAACAATATCTTTCAATCGACATGTATTGTTGGAGGGAAGGTATGTAAATTTGTTATTGATTCTGGTAGTTGCGAGAAAGTGGTGGCTGAGGAGGTCGTTAAGAAGTTGGGTTGCAGACTGAGAAACATCCCAAACCATACAAATTAGCCTAGCTGAAGAGGGGCAATGACGTAGAAGTGTCTCAACGTGCTCGAATCAGCTTCTCAATTGGACCTACCTACAAGGATCAGGTTTTATGTGATGTAGTAAAGATGGATGCGTGTCATTTACTGTTAGGGAGGATGTGGCAGTTTCACAGGCACTCACTGCATGATGGATATACCAACACGTACAGCTTTCTGTTTGGAGGAAAAAAATTGTGTTACTACCGAATAAGGATTCAGTAAAAACAATTGGGAACAACGCCAATTTACTGACCAAAAAGAAGTTCGAGACAGAGATGTAGGAGTCTGGGGTAATGTATGTGCTGGTGGGAAAGTCGATTGACAATGAGCATGAAGTCCCTCTCGCAGTTCAGCCATTGTTGAAGGAGTTTCATGAAGTTTTCCCAGAAGAGCTTCCAGATGGATTACCACCACTGTGGGATATTCAGCATCAAATTGACTTGGTGCCTGGTGCTATCCTGCCTAACTGAGCGCATTACAGAATGAGCCCCACCAAGCATGAGGAGTTGCGCAGGCAAGTTGAGGAGCTTCTGGCAAAAGGACACATCAGGGAGAGTCTTAGTCCTTGTGTTGTTTCTGCTCTTCTCACGCCGAAGAAGGATGGCAGGTGGCAGATGTGCATGGATAGTAGGGCGATCAATAAGATTACGGTGTGTTACCACTTTCCTATTCCCCGCTTGAATGATTTGTTGGACCAGCTTACCGGTGCTTGTGTGTTTAGCTAGCTCGATTTGAAGAGTGGGTACCATCAGATTCGGATCAGACATGGGGATGAGTGGAATACCGCATTTAAGACGAGGGAAGGATTGTACGAGTGGTTAGTCATGCCCTTCGGCCTTTCAAATGCACCCAGTACGTTCATGTGGGTTATGAATCAGGCTCTTCACCCATTCATCGGTAAATTTGTTATGGTCTACTTTGATGATATTTTAATTTATAGTGCTAACGATGATGATCATGTCCAGCACCTTCGGGAAGTTCTTTCAGTTCTTCGCAAGGACAAATTCTATGCTGCAATGAAGAAGTGTTCATTTCGTACTGATAGTGTGGTGTTCTTGGGTTATGTGGTGTCGAAGGCGCGGTTAGCAGTTGATACATCTAAAGTAGAGGCGATAAGTCAATGGCCACAGCCCAAGACTGTCACTAAGGTACGGAGTTTTCATGGTCTTGCTTCCTTCTAACGCAGGTTCATACCACATTTCAGTAGCATCATGGCACCAATTACAGATTGCATGAAGGATGGTAGGTTCCAATGGACTTACGAGGCAGAGGCATCTTTCCAATTGATTAATCAGAAGTTGACTACTGCTTCAGTTTTGGTGTTGCCTGACTTTACCCAACCATTTGAGCTACATTGTGATGTTTCGAAAGTGGGTATTGGTGGTGTGCTGAGTCAGAACAACCGCCTTGTTGCATATTTCAGTGAGAAGCTTTCTGGCCAGGTCTCGGTACAGTACTTATGATGTGGAGTTCTATGCATGGCCCGAAGTCCCGGTTTAGTACTTATGGTGTGGAGTTCTATGCAATAGTCCAGGCCGTTCGACATTGGTGTCACTATTTGTTCCATAAGGAGTTCATTTTGTATACGGATCATGACGCCCTTAAACACCTTGGTACTCAGGATAAGGTGTCTGCTCGACATGCCTCTTGGATTGCTTACTTACAGCAGTTTACCTTTGTGATCAAGCACAAGGCAGGTGCCCTTAACAAAATTGCAGATGCATTGAGTAGGCGCCAAATTCTCCTTACAGAAATGCGAGTGAAGGTTCCAGGTTTTGACAGTTTGTGTGACTTATATGCTACTGACCCATACTTTTCCCATGTTATTCAGAAGTTGTAGGAGAGTGTGCAGTCGAAGTTTACATGGGTTGATGGTTTTCTTTTTCATGGCAATCAGTTATGTATTCCAGATGGCAGTTTGAGGTTGAAGATCATTCAAGAGTTGCATAATGAGGGCCATGTGGGTCATGACCGAACATTGCAGCTTGTTGCTGCTTCTTACTTTTAGCCATCATTACTCAAAGATGTCGGCAAGTTTGTAGAGCATTGTCGGGTTTGCCACTTGGCTAAGGGCAAGGCGACAAATGCGGGCCTGTATATGCTCTTGCCTATTCCAACCCAGCATTGGACAGACATGAGCATGGATTTCATTATGGGACTCCCCAGGACTCAACGTGGGTTTGATTCGATCTTCGTAGTGGTTGATCGATTTTCAAAGATGATACATTTCATCCCCTGCAAGAAGACTACAGATGCTGTCAATGAGGCCTTACTGTATTTTCGTGAGGTTTATTGCCTGCATGGACTACCTACATCTATTGTGTCTGATCGGGATACTCGTTTCCTCAGCCACTTCTGGCGCAACTTATGGTACTCGGTGAATACACAGTTGGACTTCAGTAGTGCATATCACCCTCAGACAGATTGTCAAACAGAGGTTGTTAACCATTCCTTGGGTAATTTATTACGTTGCCTAGTTGGTGATCACATCAAGGCGTGGGATCAGAAGTTGTGTCAAGCAGAATTGGCTCATAATCATGTTGTTAACCGAAGTACAGGTTTTAGTCCGTTGCAGATGGTGTATGGCCTTGCTCCTCGTGGTCCTCTTGATCTGGTTCCAATTTCTACTTCTGTTAAAATGCATGGTAAGGCCGAAGACTTTATTCAGCAATTGCAGCAGGTTCACTCATAGGCTCATGATCAGTTGTAGGCTACTGTCACTGAGTATAAGCATGATGCGGATCTTAAACGCCAACATGTCGAATTTGAGGTAGGTGACTTTGTTTGGGCGGTGTTAACAAAGGATCGTGTTCTTTCTCATGAATACAACAAGCTTACTACGAAGAAGATTGGTCCACTAGAGGTCATTGAGAAGATCAATCCGAATGCTTACCGTTTGAAGCTGCCCAGCCATATTCGTACATCTGACGTGTTCAATATCAAGCATTTGGTGTCATTTCATGGTGATAATTCTGATGATGATGAAACTCATTTCCCGTCAAATTCGAGGGAAAATTTTTGTGTTTGGCGAATTGCTAGTCTAATTCAATCGGAATCGAGCCAATGAATAAAACACAGTGCCTTTGGCCCTGACGCAAGGCCAATTTTGGGCAAAATTCATCGTTTAGGCCCTCATTTAGGTGTTTTTGCTATTTATGGTAATTTTTGTTTATGCAATATCTTTTTCCATAAAATTCGGATTTATATTCCGTTTGTTGGAGGATAATCCTGAAGATAAGGATTTTCCATCTTAGTAATTATCTCATATTTTTCTATTTTTCGAAAAATATCCTTTTATTCTATTTTCCGAATTTTGCTAGTTTTTTTTTCTATTTAAGGCGTTGTAAGCCCTTTGAGGTGACAGTTCTTTAATTCAATAAAATTTTTCTTGAGAGTTTTCTCATTTTGTAATTGTTCATCTTTCCTATAATCTTCCGCTACGTCAGAAACTTACCTTGATTCATCGGGGCAATCATTCCATACCCGATTATCTACATATTGCCCTCATTGATCATCCCGTATATAGCGATGATCTTAGCTTTTACATTCTTCACAGTTTGGTCTTGATTTCAGGAGATTTTCATCTCTATTCGTGCTTGAGCAAACTCTCTGACCTTTGAAGAACTCTATAATCTCCTTGTCAACCACGAAAGCTAGTTTTGTCACCTTGAAGCCATCGTTCAGCAGCTAGTTGCCACAGCCAATTCCACATACTGATACTCTAATTTGCATGATGCAACTAGAAGTGAAAGCCTCTAGCAATGTGGGCCTTATAAGGCCAATGGGTCTTTAGAGTCTTCAGCCAATCTCACCCCTAACAACATCAAGACAATAGGATGCCCAAAAACTCAACATGTCGATTTAATTCAGGCAAGAGCCATTATCAGCCCAAATGCCAGTTTTGTGATCTATTGCGATTACACTTCAAAAAAATGTCCACCATTACATTCTTTCGATATCACAGTGAATTGTTCCTCCATTTCTCAACTAAAGAAAATAAATGGCTCATTGATTATGGGGCATCTCACCTGTTGATTTAGCAAATTTGTGCATCCATTTTGAATATTATTAGACAAATGAGTTTGCAATTGATGATGAATCAAGTTTGTATGTCTCCCGTGATGGTTCTTTGGGATTTCAAACACCCATCATACTTTCCATTTGGATAAAAAACATTATGTTCCTAGCATCCTCAAAAATTTGATATCTATCAATACTATCACGTATCTTATAAATCATCAACCCACACCCTTGTTAAGGAACAAATCTCTCTATGAAATCTTACGTGACCAACTTTCTAACTATCTCAAATTAAAAAAAAAAAAAAAAAAATTGGTTGCATTTGCTTTCTACTCACTAGGCCTTACAACGCCTATAAACCTTAGTCAAAATTCATTCTGTGCTTATTTGTAGGCTATTCTCAAACCTAAAATGCATACAACTATCTCAATCTTAAATCTAACAACTTGTATATCTCTTGACACGTTCTATTTGATGAGAGCCAAAGCCCAATCGAATTGCACATCACACAGAGTAACTGCCACTCATCTATTCGGATTGCTTCACGTTTGTTACCATGTCATAGCTTCGGACTATGTTGCTATTGCTTCCACATCACCTTCGGGTAACTCTCATCTTCTTTTTTAAGTCAATCTACCTCACATACACCCTATACTAATTTACCCGACACCACCGCAAGGTCATCTATCAGGTGCATCACTTGCACCACTTTTTCTTATCCCCGTCCCATTGATCACTCCCACTCCTATCCAGACAAAGCTATCCCTGTTCCCACCATAAAGAACTCACATAATGATTACTCGATCCCAAAACCATATATATAAACCCAAACAATTTAATTTAATCACAAAACATCCTTTCCAACCCACCATAGAACTATTGTGTAAGTCAACCATTTTGTGATCCCCAATGGAGCTATGCTATATCGGATGAGTTCACTACCCTCATGAGGCATTTTACATGAGAGTTCGTTCATTCTTCTAAAGAATGTAATCCAAAAGATGTTTCAAGATAAGAGAAATGTGGATAGGTCTATTGATCAATTTAATGCTCGACTTGTTGCAAAGAGCTATACTTTACGACTCAAGTTAGATAACATAGAGACATTTAGCCCTGTTGTGAAACTAGCTACTATCAAAACTATTTTGATAATTGATATGATATAAGGGTGGCTATTAAGATAGCTTGATATGAATAATACATTTTTGCAAGGTGAGTTGACTGAGAATGTGTATATGGTTCAGATTTAAGGATGTGTCCAATCCTGATCACATTTGTAGATTGCGCAATGCCATTTATGATCACAAACAGGCTTCTCGAGTGCGGTACTTGACTCTAAAATGTGCCTTGATTGAGCTTGGTTTTCAAAGTTAAAAACTGATTCATCCTTGTTTATCTATCGAAATAGTTCTATTATATGCTATTTTGTGGTTTACATGGAGAGTCATGCTACTTATACAAAAGTAGTTGACAAAGTTGATTTACAAAACAACATCTACACCAATCACTTCAATAACACTTTTTTAAATCATTTGAAATCAAAGGCCAAGTTTTGCCAACACTTGGTCAGCCATTTTCGTCAACTTGTTTTGTACAAATAGATTAATTGTTACGTGGGTGACCTTGTTATTACAAGTGGTGACCCTAAGTTTGTCACTTTACTTATTTACGATCTTGGTACACGATTATTTCTCAAAGACATAGGAGACCTCCATTTTTTAGGTGTGGAGGTCATCTACACCACAACAGGCTTATTTCTATCTCAATACAAATACATCTATAATCTACTGTCCAAAACTAATATGCTTGGTGTCAAAGATGTCTATACTCCATTGTCCACCAGCATTGCTCCGAAATTAATTAATGGTATCTCCATTGTTAAGAGCACATAATTTCATCGTGTGATTGGGGCTGTTTAATACCTCTCTTTTACACACCCTGGTATCTCCTTTGTCAGCAACAAAATGTCTTTATTTATACAAAAGGCTATCGTCGTCCACTAGGCCACCACAAAGCAACTATTTCACTACCTGAAGCAAACAATTTTCCATGGCATTCAGTTCCTCAAGAATGTAAACTCTATTCTCACCACATACTCAAAAGCTAATTGGATGAGCAATCTTGATGACCATACATCTATCTTAGCTTATATATCAGTTTTCTTAGCTCCAATCCATCTCTTGGAGCTCCAAAAAATTGCAGTTGGTCCCCTGGTTATCTACTGAGGTCGAATATCTTGCGAATGCTGCCTTTGACATATTGTGGTTGCTTATGTTTTTCAATGAGTTCGGATTTCCACTCAAGAATTTGCCAGCATTGTTATGTGATAATATTTGCGCAACACATCTAAGCTTTAATCTGGTGCTACACTCATTGACGAAGCACATCCAGATTGACTTACACTTTGTTTGAACATTGTTCGGCGAAGTATAATCCATGTTTGACATGTCAACACCTGAGATTAGCTAGCAATCTTCTAAACAAACCGTTGTCGAGACAATGTACAGAAGTTCTTCGGAACAAGTTGGTCTTGCCGATAGCCTCTCCATCTTGTGAGAGTGTATCAAGGATAATCCCTCAAATCAAACCAAAGACAAAACGATTATTCTTAGGCTTAAATCAAGGGTAATCTTAGAATGTAAATGTTAGGAAATTGTAGTCACAAAATTAGTCTAGTTGCTTGAAATAGACTTTGTATGATGTGTATAAAGGTTGTACGATCATGTAAATCAAAAGCGTGGAAAATGTTGGAAATAAAAAATTATGGGGTGAAAGACTAGAGAGAAAAATTTAGAGAATTATCAAAAATATTTGTATTCTATGGCTTGGTTCAATAAAATGTCTCAAGCACAATGCCTTTTATAGGTACAAAGGATCTCAAATACATTGTATGAACTTAATAGACTAATTAATGACTTTTCCTACATACTATGAATAATAGGATACAAAGAACCATTTGAATATATGATTTAAATAAATGCATGAATATTAAATAAACTAATTCATGTATCAAATTCAATTTTTTTCATCATTCATGAATCAAGTTTAATTTCCAACACCCTTTCTTAAATTTGATTCTTTCTTGATAACTCCAATCCAAGTACGTAATATTGCAAAATCATCATTCTTCAATGATTTGGTAAAAATGTCTGCTACTTGATCATTGGTCTTCACATAAGCAAGCTCAACTTCTTTGTTCTCAATGCACCTTCTAATAAAGTGAAATCTCATATCTATATGCTTGCTTCGATCATGGAACATAGGATTTTTACCCAAAGCAATAGCTGACTTGTTATCAACATAAATTGGTGTAGGTTCGTTTTGAGGCATATGAAGCATCTCCAATAATTTTCCTAGCCAAATGGTGTGACAAACACACAATGCAGCAGAAACATATTCAGCTTCACAAGTAGAAAGGGTCATATGAACACCAAGTGAAAGTGGTGTTACCCATGAAAAACAAAAATCGAGTGGTGCTTTTTCGATCATTAGTATCACTAGCCCAATCACTATCACAATAACCATGAAGCTTGAAATCTGTAGAAAAAGAATAAGCTAAGCCATAATCAAGGGTACCTTTAATGTAGCGAAGTATCCTTTTAGCAATCTCCGAGTGAGTTAAAGTTGGTGCATCTATATAACGACTAACAAGACCAACATAATAAAGAATATCGGGTCTTGTACAAGTCAAATATCTCAAGCTTCCAACAAGCTGTCTATAGATGGATCTACTTTCATACTCTCGTCATATTTTGACATCTTTGTTCCACACCCAATGGGAGTACTCCCCTGATTGCAATTTTGCATTTTGAATCTTTCAAGAACTTTCTTTGCATAGGCTTCTTGAAAAATAAAAATGTCATCTCCATTTTGTTTTACCTTAATTCTGAGGTAGTGTGACATGAGCCCAATGTCAGCCATCTCAAATTCTTAAGCCATCATTCTCTTAAATTCATCAAAAATGTTTTCATTGTTGTCGGTAAAGATCAAGTCATCAATGTACAAACACACAATCATAAAACCTCCAAATGCTTCATTTTTAACATAAAGAGCATACTCATATGGACATTTGATGAATCCATGATCTTGAAAATACTTGTCAATCTGGCTATACCAAGCTCTAGGCGCTTGCTTCAAGTCATATAGGGCATTCTTCAACTTCAAAACTTTATCTTCATGTTTCTTGACAACATAACCCAATGGTTGTTGAACGTACACTTCTTCTTCAAGGTATCCATTCAAGAAAGCGGACTTAACATCCATTTGATAAATTTTACACTTATTTTGAGCTGCCAAGGAAACGATAAATTGAATGGTTTCTAAGCGAGCAACGGGGGCAAAGACTTCATCATAGTCAATGCCATGCTTTTGACTATAGCCTTTAGCAACAAGTCTTGCCTTGTATTTCCCCACTTCTCCTCAAGTATTTTTCTTTACTTTGCACACCCATTTCACGCCAATTTCTTTTTGCCTTTCAAGAAGAGAGGCTAGCTCCCATGTATTGTCCTTTTTTATTGCTCGGATCTCCTCATCAATTACATACCTCCATCTCTTGTCTTCCATTGCCTCTTCAAAGTTCAATTGCTCAGCGTCAACGAAGAGACAAAACAAAGATGTATTATCAACAATTTCAGTTTCTTCATAAATCTCTGCAAGATTACTAGTACGACTCGGTCCTTCGAAGGGACTATCATAAGGAGCAGGAGAATGTAGTGGAGTGGCATCTTCACTTGCGTTTTGGCTAGAGTCTCCTTCTTGGAAAGGAAAAATCACGTTTTCTTCATTTTTTGTAACATTCCAATCCCAAAAACTTCCTTCGTCGAATTTCGCATATCTACTAATAACAATCTTTTCATTGCAAGGATTGTAAAACTTGTAGCCTTTAGAGTTTGCATCATAACCGATGAAAATAAACTACTCAGCAAGTTTTAATCTCTTCTCATCTGGCACATGAATATAGGCAATACTACCAAAAACACGTAAATGAGAATCACTAGGTTTCTTACCACTCCAAGCCTCTTGTGGAGGCATGTCTTGAACACTCCTCGACGGGAAAAGATTAGACAAATACACGGCACATGCAATAGCCTCGGCCCAAAACTCCTTCTCATACTCTTGCTCATAAGCATTTTACGAACCATGTTGAGGATGGTTCTATTCTTCTGCTCCACAACACCATTTTGTTGCAATGATCTTGGAACTGTAAAGAAATGCCGGATTCCATTTGTATCACAAAAATTGTTAAACTCCTTGGAAGTAAATTCTTTGCCTCGATCCATCCTTAATGCTTTGATTGAGTTGTCACTCTCATTTTCAACAAGGGCATTGAATTTTTTGAATGCTCCAAAAACTTCATCTTTCGTCTTCAAAAATAAACTCAGGTCTTGCGAGAAAAATCATCAATAAATAGTAAGAAATAAGTTTCTTTACCATGAGAGGGTAGTTTGAGTGGCCTTCACACATCCGCATGAACAAGTTGAAGTGGATTTGTTGCTCTTGAGGTGGATTTCTTTTGAAAAGCTTCTTCAAGTTTGCTTGCCAACGAGGCATCCTTCACAAAATCAATTGGGATGACTAATTTTTGGCAACCCATTCACCATTTCTTCATTCGTCAAGGTCTTCAAGACACCAAAATTCAAATGACCAAATCTTAAGTGCCAAAACTAAGAACTGTCTTCAACACAAGCATTTAGACACCTTGAATGGTCAACATTAACATTGAGTAAAAACATTCTATTTTTCTCCATTAGCACCTTTGCAATCAGTTTATAACAAACATCTCTCAAAGTAAGGCAACAATTTTTCAAGTGAATGTCATAGCCATTCTCAAGTAATTGTCCCAAACTCAAAATATTAGACTTCAAAGTAGGTACATAATAAACTTGAGAAATCAAAAGATGACTTCCATTTTTAGCACGAATAAAAAATCACCTTTGCCTTTTATTGGAATTTTAGTTTCATCTTCAAAAACAATGTTGCCTTTTACCGACTCATTTATTGTTGAGAATAACTCATTTTTGCCACTCATGTGATTGGCGGCACCGGTGTCAAGGTACCACGATTGTTTATCCTTTTCTTTTTTGGTTGCCAACAACAACAACAATTCTTCATCTTCCTTTGCTTCAACATAATTCACTCTCTCTTCATTATTGGTGATGTCACTCCTACATTCGGAAGCATAGTGACCATATTTATGACAAGTGTAACATTGAACATTGGACTTGTAATATCTTCTTCCGCCACCTCTCTTGGAGCCATAGTTCCAACGCCCTTGTCCTCTCGATTGATTGCTTGATCCTTCATTATTCAAATTTTGTTTTATTTCTTTCATTACCACGACCATAATTTCCTCCACGACCATGACCTCGACCATGAATTTGACCTCTTCCTTGAGATCATCCTTGCTCTTTTTGTTGACCTCCCAAGGAGATATTTGTTTGGAGAACATGAGCCACCGACTCTCCTTTCTTCTTCAATCTTTCTTCATATGCTTGCAAGGACCCCGTGAGTTGATCAAGGGTCATGGTATCCAAGTCATTAAACTCTTCAATGGCAATACTAACAAACTCAAGTTTTGAATCAAGATATCTAAGAATTTTCTTGATGAAATGACTTTCTTCAATATTCTCCCCATACCGCTTCATATGATTGACAATGGAGGACACTCTAGTGAAATAGTTAAAGACAAGTTCAGACTCTTTCACGTGCAGATATTTGAACTCCCCAAGAAGGATTTGAAGGCAAACCTTCTTCACTTTTTCAATTCCCTTGAAATTGTTCTCGAGGATTTGCCAAGCTTCCTTAGCTTTTGTTGAGGACACAACTTTCTCGAACATGGCTTCATCTAAGCCCATGTGAATGATAGAGAGAGCGTGTTGATCTAACTTGCGGTACCTTTGCAAAGTATTCCTTTGAGCTTGACTTAAAACTCCATTTTCTAATTCATCATAGACTTTCTCTACAACTTCCCATGCCTCTTGTGAACCAAGCAACGCTTTCATGCGTATGCTCCAATGTCCATAATTTTCCTTTGTTAGTTTGGGAACAACAAAAGGAAATAAACTATTCATCTTTGAAATGGCTCTAATACCACTTTGTTGGAAATAAAAAATTATGGGATGAAAAACTAGAGCGAAAAATTCAGAAAATTCTCAAAAATATTTGTATTCTATGATTTGGCTCAATAAAATGTCTCAAGTACAAAGCTTTTTATAGGTACGAAGGATCTCAAATACATTGTATGAATTTAATAGACTAATTAATGACTTTTCCTACATAGTATAAATAATAGGATACAAAGAACCATTTGGATACATGATTTAAATAAATGCATGAATATTAAATAAACTAATTCATGTATCAAATTTAATTTTTTTCATCATTCATGAATCAAGTTTAATTTCTAACAGAAAAATCTCATTGACCAAGTATTACAAAAACTAATTCTACCCTATAATTTCCATCAATCCCATAGCAGGAATATATTCTGATATTTCATCTTTGCTTTCTATGTAAATTGTGGGTCTTGTCATTTAACCTTCCTTGAAGGAAATGAAGTGGTCGACAATATTGCTACATTTTTTCATGTTGATTGGCTCAGTAGGCAGGGATGAACTGGTTGCACCTTGTATTTTCTATCATCGCCTATTTAGGAAAATATGATCTAGTTCCTGTTTGACAGAATTTTTTGAAAAGAGTGGATTTTTGAATAGTAAATTTTTGGAGAATGTATGGTTAAAAATTAGAAGGAAAAAAAACGTTGGATTTACATAAATAATATTTTATTGTGTGAATGCATGGATTGAAAAGGGATATTAAAAAAAAAAGAATTTTGAAAGAATAAACACGACTTATAATTGCTTCAAGCTTCAAAAAAATATTTTGTGTTATTAATCAAGAAATTTTAATTTAATTTAACTCACGGTCCCAGTCCCATCACATTGTATTCTTGACTCCAAGTTGTGGTCAAGTAACCATATAATATTTTGACTGAAGAAACCAAACTGAAACGTAGAACATAGACCAGGGTCACTATATATATAGGGAAACGATCTAATGGGCATAGTGCTTAGCTTATATTAAGTATCGATGACATGTCATACCAATGGGTTGGTGAATATGTTAATGATAGGTTTCATGAATTTAATGATTCACAAATTCACCAATATATATATATATATATATATATATTTATTTAGGCCTTATTTGATAGGGATTAAAATCTAGATTTTAATTTAAATTAAAGTTAATAATGAATTTTAATTAAATATTTCATGGGTCCTATAAATTTTTAATCAAATATTTTATCAATTTTTATCAAAATCAACTAAAATTTTGATTTTAATCACTACCAAACAGGGATTTAATAAATGTCACTGTGAAATATCTATATCATTATCAAAACAATTAGAACAAGTAATCTCTCATACTTAGTTACTTACCTTGTAATACAAACTAACCAAATATCAAAATAATTACTGAAAGAAACTCATACGTATTGTTTAGCCCGTTTAATTTAAGTCAAAGTCAATAATTATTTTCAACTATATATAGAATTTACAATTTTTCAACTACACGTTTCATCAACTTTTATCAAAAATAACTAAAAATCTTATTTTAATTCCCACCAAATAGGGACTCAATTTCCTTTTTAGCAAGAAAAAAAATAGTTGAACATTTATTAAGGAATACCATATTGTTCTATGGCTCATAAAAGAGAAGAAAATCAAAGGATTTAAATGTATTATAACATTGAAAACTAAAGTAAGCATGTCTACATATCTTGAATTTGCTGTCAAAGATATCAAGTTTAGATGATCAATATTTGTGTTCACATCTTGATGATCAAGTCAATAAAATACTTATTAAAGCAGTGTTTAAGCATTGTTGGATACATCCACTGCAATATTGACAATTTTGATTTTTTTTTTTTTTTTTTTTAACATTCCATACTTATTAGTAAGTTTACTTATTATTACTTTTTTGATTTACAAGATTAGATAATATATAATCCTCATTATAAAGAAACGTAAGCGTGGTGATGATGAAATAAGTGATGGAATGGTTGAGTAAGATTAAAATAACACGATCCAATCAAATTGTCTAGGAAAATGAGAACAAATATTTTAAGGATTCTTACATTGTAGCTTGGTCTTCACTTCGCGGAATCGATAACAATACGACAGGCATTGCAGTTCGTCTGTAACTTTCATAACCCAATGGTGGGACCTTGACTATCACATAGTCCACCATATTATAATTTCAAGAAAAAGAGGTACAAAATGTTGGATGATTAATACTGTCCAAAAGTTTGAACTTTAAGAAAGAGGACACTAATAATGCAATCAAATATTATTTTTAACACATAAAAGATTAATTTTTATTTTAAATGATTGACGATTAACTTATACTTAAATATTCACCTTAAGTATTTAGAGACCGAAGAAATTGATAATTTAAATATGGGCTAAAACAATGTTAATAATCAACTTATGGCGAAGTTTCATGCTAGTCATACACCTTTATTTTGTTTCAAAGTTATTATTCATTTTTGTTTCAGCTTATTTGGTCAATTAACATATGTTAGCTTTTCTAGTAGAACGTATGACTTTGCTGATGATAAGTTGACGTATTGTTGACATGGAAGTCTTCCACGTCACACGTTCTATCAGAAAAGCTGACGAAGTTTTACTAAAATAAGTAGCGAAGTTGTGATTATTTCGAAACAAAAGAAACTCAGTGACTAAAATGATACTTAACTGCAAGTTGAGTGACTATCTGGGTTTTCCCATTTTAAATAATGTTTTTAAAAAGTTGAAAACCTTTTTTAACGTCGGTTGGTACGTAGTAGTATTTAAAGGTGGTTTTAGAAAGTTTTTTCGAGACTTGTAATAGTGGTGCTAGTGATGGGCAGACAACCTTGTTGTGACAAACTTGAGGTAAAAAAGGGGCCGTGGACGGCGGAGGAAGACAAGAAACTCATCAGTTTTATACTCAGCAACGGCCCATGTTGTTGGCGGGCCGTGCCAAAGCTGGCGGGACTGCGGAGGTGCGGCAAGAGCTGCCGGCTGCGGTGGACCAATTATCTCCGCCCTGATTTGAAGAGAGGCCTTCTTAATGAAGCTGAGGAGCAATTGGTTATTGATCTTCATGCCAGTCTTGGCAACAGGTATTTCAAATTTGTGTGTATATACTTGAATTATTCGAGTGTTGTTAATTAAGTTAGCTTTCTTTCGTTCTTCCGGTGAACTCGATGCACATAGCCTTTAACTCAGAACATTTTTCAAAATGTACGAAGTCATTTTTGAAGGGAAAATTATGCATTTTCAGAGGTTTTCTATTTTGAGTTTTAGCATTACCTATTGATCTGTGGCTTTGCTTGTTTTTCCATTTTTCTTTTCTACGTTGGCTTTGTGTTTTGTATACAAGAACCACCTCGATCAATAATTTTAATTATCTAAATTTGATTTCCAATATTTATGTGATCATATGTGCAAAAGTTTCATAAATAGAGGGAGAAAACTTGAATTCAACATGTTTTTTTTATACCTTGTTGAACTATTTCATCTAAATATATATTCAAGAGGTGTCACATTTATTAGTATGTTGAATCTATGCGAACAAATATGAAAATTAACAAACTTTATTTTTCACACGTCTATTTAAATATTATTTAATCATGTTCAATCAAGCGTCACAAATTCTTGCTCAATGGAGTTTCAGATATTATATAAATATAAATACGTGATAAAAAAAATATTTACTATACCATATCATTTCAAACACATGAAATGTGCTTAAAATATATCAAAACATATAAATAATAATTGAGTTTCCATGTAAACAAAGTAATTGAAATAATAATGAAAAATGATGTTTTGTTGATAAATAAGAGAGTAGCATTTGTGTGTCCCTCAAATGTTAATGTATAAATTGTTTATAAATATTAGTCAATCATATACACACTTTACGATAGAAAAAATTTTTAATAACAAGTATTGATTTCTTCTAGGAGATAATCGAATTATCGATCATGTATCATTAACATGTTTTCGATTAAATAGGTGGTCCAAAATTGCTGCAAGATTGCCTGGGAGAACAGACAATGAGATTAAAAATCATTGGAATACCCATATCAAGAAAAAGCTTCTGAACATGGGAATTGATCCTGTTACACACCAATCCCTTCGCAAGGAAACTGAAACTCTATCTGCTACAGATTATTTGGCTGATTTTGTTAAACATCTGCCCGAGTTACCAGAAACCAATGGATCTGATGAGAACTCGTGCTCGTCGGATGAAAGGTGTGATAGTAATTTGTTTAAAAATGCTCCATTAATAAGCAGCCTACTGGGAGATGATCCTGATATTCCTCAAGTAGATGTCCCTTGGGAATTCCCATCTGGTGAACAGATCTTCGACAGTGTTTCATGGGACGACAATATATCGTCGCTGTTGGATTTTCAAGGTTTTGACTGTTTCAGCGACGTTGAAATGAATTTGTCCAACGTGTTAGAGCTGCGTCATGAACAGTGAAAATGTGCGCAGCAGATATTTAAGACTTTAGAAACTATAACAACTTTCATCGACGAAAACTTGCCTTGAAAATTTTCTTGACGTCGACAAAACAACCCAAAATTGACTTATTGTGTCAAAAAATCGTTGTTCAAAGAAAAACTTTTTTCAGTGACTTCATTGATGCACATGTTATACTAACTCTATCATGATTCATGTGTGGGCAAATTAATTAATTTTGTTATATAGTAGCCTATATATATCCCCGGTGGGTTTAAAAGTTTATCACCAACCAAATTACAGACCGATACCAAAATTATTTTTAAAAAAAAAATGTATTTCTATGTAAATAATGGAGCACGAACAATGTCAACGTGTATATAAAAACATTTTATATACACATTTTATAAATTATGTATTCTTGGGAATAAAAGAATTGAAAATTGTGGAGACCATATGTGGAGTTGGCCTTGGTCTTGATTTTTGGATTCTATAGCAAATTCGTACATAACCCTTAAAACATATCATTTAATCCTCAACATTATACAAGTAGTCGTAATTGATGGATTCGTTTGTGTATTTACAAAAGTCAAGATTTTATTCAAAAGATAATTTGTACATTTTTTAATTTAAACAAGAAATGTAGGAAAAATAAAATATAAGAAATGGAAAAGTAAAGGAAAAATGGAAAGGAAATCTAGGGCTAACTGTAAAGACCCATAACCCAAGGTTGAAATAGAAGAAATACTTTTGTGGGACGGTCGCACAGTGGCCTCTCATCATTGGATGAGGGTGGCCATCCAATGAGGTGACGGCTCCCTATTTGACTGTCACGCCATGTAGGAGGGTGCAATCGTCACACAAAAGTATTTGTCCTGCGATAGAGTATGAAACTAGAAAGAAGAGGCTAGGCATGGACTTGGAGTGCCAAAACTTAGAGAGGAGGTTGGCATTGGGATTAGAGTTAAGTTTGGAGTGGGAGAAGCTGAAATTAGGAGTTGGACTGGGTGACAAGTAACAAGATGAGTTGGTGGGAACGGTATTTGGTTGAGTTAATTAGGTTTCATTTTGTAGTGAGTAGGGGTGTGGTGAGAACACAATAAACTTTACTTTAATATTTTGGGTAATTGACGCAAAACGTCCCTACCTTTCAACTTCATTGTGGAAAACATCCTCACCTTTCATTTTTTGACATTTTTGCCCTCAAATCAACCTTTCATTGCTACGAAGGTCCTTCCGTCCAACTCCCGTCACTTCTACCGTTAATTAAAGAGAGAGACATAATTTTTTTCAAGTCATCAAGGGTAAAACCGTCCTCACCCAACTGAATCCTTCATTTTCATCTTTTTCTTCGAACAACACGAGGCAGTTCCCATTCCATTCCCTTCTAGTTCTTCAAAAATTTCCATTTATCTTCCATTTCAATTTTTCCTCCATTCTCCTCTCGTATGGTCGCATATCAGCAGTCGGCGTAGTGGAAACCTACGTTGAGAGTTTTTCCAGCAAGCGACGCGGCAGTAAGAATCATTATTCGTTCGGTATTTTCGTTTTCCATTTCATATTTTGGTGCTTTGCATGATTGAGTGTATGTGTAGGATTCTGATAAAGTTTATTATTGTTACACAGCGGTTCGAGGAACAACATGTTTCTTCCGTTTCTGAGAAAGCCGGCAATGATCGACCCACCTCCAGCACCTTGTTATGATGAAAACTCTCTGCCAAGTTTTATTAATTTTTTGGCTTTTGTTTTTGTTGTTCAGTGCACAAATTGTCATCAGGTAGTGGATACAATATAGCACTTTAGGAACCTGTTTTTGGTGTTTAGGAACCTATTTTTGATGTTCAGAACTTATGTTGGCTGCGCGGTGGATATTTTGCACATTTGAAATGAATTGTGTCTATTTTTGCTTTAGTTTTCATTTATTTTAGCTTCAGCAGGTAGTGGATTTTGTTTCAATTTTTGGTCAATTGGTGAATGAATTGTGTCTCAAATTCTCTGATAGAATTGTATATTTGGGGACTTTTAAGTTGGTGTGTATCAACAGGTGGTATATGGAAGAAAACAGGGTACTCTCTCGCCAAAATTTTTTAAAAAGGTAGGGACATTATTCACAAATGTTTCTAAAAGGTAGGGACGTCACTCGCCAATACTTTTTATAGGTAGGGATGTCTTAAGAAAAATTATAAATACGTAGAGATTATTAACGCAATGTTCATTAGATTCCCAAAAAAAGTGAACAAGACCCGTCATCTTCACCAATAAGCCAAAATGAGCTAGTACCATTGAAATGATAAATACACAGCACCCATTTCCACTTGATCTTCGCCATTTAACCCGTGGTCACAATAAGCATAAACTAGAAATGAACATCTAGTAGTTATCTATATAAATTGACCACCCATTCAATATATATCTTGTTACATTTTTCTAGAAACTCAACATTAGAGCAGCAATGGTGGACCTGGCGGTCGAATTTCACCATATATGTTCTTCACGACATTTTTTCCTTCATTTAATGTAATAATTTAAAGTATTTTCACACCCATTTTCCAACTACTATTACTATGTGGAATACGTAGAAGGCGGGAAGAAGGGTTCAGTTGGGTGAGGATGATTTTACCCCTGTTGACCCGCAAGAAATTAGGTCTCTCTCTTTAATTAACAGGAGAAGTGACAGGAGATGGACGGAAGGACCTTCGTCGCAATGAAAGGTTGATTTGAAGACAAAAATGCCAAAAAATGAAAGGTGAGAATGTTTTCCACAATGAAGTTGAAAGGTAAGGATGTTTTACGCCAATTACCCTTAATATTTTCCTTTACTTATTCATAAAAAATATATATATTTCACATCTTTTTTTAGATGAAACATTTTATTTAAAAAAAGAACATCATTGTAAATATTTAACAAAATTATTAATATGATTATATTTTCAAATACGATTAATAAATAATTAACAAATCAACATATTTGATAAGCCCTTGTTTGATTCACTTTCTTTGAAAAAAAATATTTTTAAACAGTATTTTGACATTGTTCGAATCACAAATTCTTCAATAAAATAATATTACACGTAAATTGAAAACTTTTCCTTATTTTTTAACCACATATTTTCCATCAAAACACTATTTAAAAATTCATTCTTATCATAAGAATGGGGCCCAAACAAGGGCTAAATATTTAGAATAATTTAACTAAGCTAGTTCGAAATTCCAATATCATTATAAATATTGTCATAAAAAATTAAATATGATTGATAAATAATTAATTAATTAACATATTGATCTAATATTTTGGGACCGTTCATCTAACTCATAAATTTACGGAATTGTTCTCCCTACTTATAAATTTGACACAGTTATTTGACAAAAAATCATGACAATTAATTTAAGTTAATCTAACGTTCAATATCTTATGGATCTCAAATTGTTATAATAAAATATTTCCATAGTCTTAGTGAAATACATATTTAGCGCTGGATTAACTTAAATTAAATGTCACAATTATTTATTATATAAGTGTGTCGAATTTATGAGTAGCAGGAATCATTCCTGCTACTCATAAATTCGACACACTTATTTAACAAATAATTGTGATCTTTAATTTATATGAATTCAACGCTCAATATCTTATAGATCTCAAGTGGTTATAACAAATCATTCTATGATTTTAATGAAATACATATTGAGCGTTGAATTGACTTAAATTAAATGTCGCGATTATTTTTCAAATAAGGCCTTATTTGATAGGCACTTCTTTTCCATGGAAAATGGAAATTAAATTCCATTTCCCACTTTTTAGCTTGTTTGATGGTAGAATCTTTCCACTTCTCCAAGGCACCCATGCTTCCCTACATGGTGGATTGTTCATCCAAGTAAAGGTTTCTCATTTGATGTTCAACCTCGTCCAATGAGGCATGTAATGTACGCCTTCGAATCCAAAAGAGGTCACTCTGTCCTGAGGTCAAACCCCCTCCTTCGAAGCGTTCATGCTTCCTTGCATAATAGATGTTTCATCCATACAAAGGCTTCTCATTTAACGTTCAGGCTCGTCAAATGAGGCATGTAATGTACGCCTCAAAGTTCAAACGAGGTGACCCTGTCCTGAGATCAAACCCTCTCCTCCTCTAAGGCGCTCACGCTTCCCTGCATGATGGATGGTTTATCCATACAAAGACTTCTCATTTGACGTTCGGCCTTGTCAAATGTTGCATGTGATGTATGCCTCGGAGTTCAAATGAGGTGACCCTATCCTGAGGTCAAACCTCTCCTCCAAGACGCTCATACTTCCCTTCATCGAATCAGCTTTTAAATATTTGTAATTTGGTTTCTGAACTTTGAAAATCCTCATTTTTTTTTCCGATTTTGCTTTCAACCATTGAGTTGACCAACAAACAATATATCCAAGAAATTAAACTATAATTTATCAAAACTACTACTAAATATCTATGGTTAACGATCCACATAAATGTATAAACACATATGTTGTAAGAAACATTTAATATGAGAACTTGAGTCTGTTCTATTTTTTACAATGTTTAAAATGATAGTATTACATTAAAATTATAAGTGTACATATTAATGTTAAATACGACTCTTCTGTAAAAGTATTTTACAGCTATTTTGAAATTGAAATTTCAATACGTATAATTCAAGTGTATGTCGAAGATAGGCGCACTGTAATATTATAGTAAAGTAATTTGAAACTTTTCAAATTCATTTATATTTGAGGGATTTTAAAAAAGTTGTTGCGACAATTTTTCAAATTTGTTTTTTCCCAAATCAAGAGTTTTCTGCATCCGGTTTTTTTAAGTTCAATGTGTTAGGCAACCTTAGGAACCTCTAAATGTTACCAAAGCAATTAGCAAACAAATTTGCCTACTTGAATTCTTTTTGGAATATGATTTCCACTCATACATGTTAAATTATATTACTTAATTTATATAAAATTAAAAACACGTCTTATTAGCAAACAAATAAATCGTATCTACAAGTATAATAACTGACATATGTTCCTTCATATGATCGATCGTTTAGAGTAGAACCATTTAATAGTATTGTGACTTGACGAATGTCCTTACGCCATCTCCAGCGCTACACCAAATTTTGCACTATTTTGCATCAAATTTTGCACCAAATCTTACACCAAATTAAAATTTATTTCCAACCATTACACAAAAACTCACACCAAATGAACGATGTTTTATTATTTTATTCATTCTTTCGATTTTTGATAATGTATTTATTTAAAAAATTATTTATTTATTTATTTATTTTATAACTATATAAATTATTAAATCATAACTAAGTTAAAATAACAAAATATATTGAATTATTATTGATTACTAAATTATTCACATGTTTTATATATTATGTTAAATTAACGAAAATAATTGATTATTTTATTAATTTAGTATAAACAATTACGTTAAATTTACAAAAATATTTACTAAATTAAAAAATCCTTAATTATTATTGATTATATTATTAGAAATAATAAACTTTAATAATATAATTAATAATGTAATTAATTGTTATTGTTATTGTTATTGTTATTGTTATTGTTGTTGTTATTATTATGACCATCATCATCATCATTATTATTATAGAACGAAAATGACTCAAATACCCTTAACCATTATCTTTGAAAAATGAAAAAAAATATATATATGGCAAAATGGACACATGCAACATTGTTCATGTTGCACCATTTTGCACATTTTGGTGCAAAATGGGGCAATGGTTAGAGGCAGGTTTGAACCAAATTTTGGTGCAATAGGGTACCCATTGGAGGTGGCCTTATAAAACTCCATATCGAATTCGAGTGCAACTAAAACCTTAATTTGACTGTAATATTTTGTGAAGGAAATATATTTACTATAGTACCCATACATACTTCTTGAAAAAAAAAGCTTCCAATTGTTTATATTTCTTGTTCTACAACTTGCATGCGTGATCAAACCCGATCCTGGGGCGAGGCCAATGAGGCCTGTGCCTCAGGCCCAAGACCATAGGCCCCCTAAAATTTTGTTTTTTTTTTTAAATAATGTGAGCCTGCCCAAAACTAATTATCCAATAATAAAACAATAGCCCACAATCCATTTTCCCTTAAATCTCAACCCAACTTATATATTCAAATCCAATATCACAACCCATTTACCCAAATTCTCAAAATCTGAAATACAATCTAGGACTGCTCTTCTCAACGTACTCCGGTGCTCGTCTAAGTGTCTGTGTCGTCTCCGTCTGTTCGTCACCGTCCAATCGCTCAACTCTCTCCACAGTTCACCTCCGCCCAAGGCCCTCATCGGCCGCTTGAAATTTGAATCTTCATAAGCCGGTCAAACACTCGAACTTCGAACTCAAAGTGTGACTCTGCAGTAGCGCCTGCAGCCTGCTCCGCTGGACTGCTGCTCGTCGTTGGACCTGCTGTACAGTCTATTTCGGCACAATTCAGATAAAATTTCTGTAAGTTATATATACGTTATTCACAATTTCTTATTAATTCATTTATTTGTGTTTAGGCTTATTAATTTATTATAATTACTTGATTTTTTTATTGAACAATACTTTAAAACGGTAGGGACAGGCTGGGCCAAAGAGCTTTGTTAGGACTTCCTGCAGCCTGCAGGTTAGACTTTAGCCTTCTTGTATGTGTGATTCATTGGGTAATTTATGTTCATATCATCGGGTAACTCAATGTTTATCTGGTAGTAAGGGTTAAAAGGTGAAGTCCTTTACATGTGTGGTTTGAATTGTGCAATACAGGTGGGACTAAGAATTTATTGTGCAGTTTGATTATAAATCTACTTGTGAAATTTTATACAATCTTGGGTCATGATTATTTATTTATTGAATGAAAAAAGAGAATGTGATACATTTTAGTGTTAACTGGCATGGAACTGAGGCAGTCGACTAAGAATAAAAAAGCTATGATACTCAACAAAACAACAATGTCTGTCTAGACAATTCTGTATTGCAAAAAAACATGGGGTTTTTCGATGATGTGGTACTGGCCAAATAGCATCTAATTTGAAATGATTTGTCACAAATTACCACTTCAAGGCATGAATTGTTGCTCCAAAACAAATCTTTCTGGCAGTGTGATACTGTCCAAATGGCGTGCAATTGTGCACTAATCAAAGAACAAAGGAAAACTTAAAAAAGATCCACATCAGAGGAAATGGTCTAAACAGAAGAACTTCATCTCTCAGAATCCCCAGCCCTATTCTGTTGGATGATAATTGAAGTATGGATAAATTATTTTGATGGCGATTCAAATCTAATTTAATTCATTATAAGATCTTAACACTTCATAAGATGTAGAGCACTGATTATAGGAGCATCTCACAAGTAGGAATTTCTGACAAAAAAAGTATAACTCACTACTTGGAAACTTGTGCCATTTTATAGCTCTATTTGGTGGTGTGAAACCACATTCTAAGGAAGTGGAAATTTGTATATAGCAATAAGTTTGCCAGCAACTACAGTTTTGCCAAATTTTCAATGACAAACAATTTGTATTTAAGCCTTGAGCTATATAGAGAATGCAATACTTTCTTTCATCGGTATTATGCATGTTGATTCTAAAAGATGTCTCTGTCTCAATTTGTAGGGGCCATTGTGAATGCACTTGGAGCTATTATTAAAATTTTTAAAATTGCGATCGGCTTACTCCTAGCTCAGAAAATGGGATCATTCTCAACGGTGTAGTTCCACAATCTTCATCAAAGTTTCACTTCTCTAGTAACTAATGACTTGCCCTAACTTGTTATTGAAGAGATTAAAAATGTTTGAAGCCTTGTCGGCTTATATAATTGTAGCCTGGTCGGCTTATATGATTGCTTATTGTACGATGAACAATTGCACAGGCGCACGTAGTAACTATATTCGAAACTATAATTGTGAGATGATTGAGATATAGTGTAATTATTTTTTAGGTTAATCATTGGACATTAGATATTCATTCCTATGCTATGCCTCCTAAATATGAGTCTAGTGCTCAAAAGAGGAAAAGGAAACGGAATGAAATTGCATTAATTCAGAGTCAAGCAGTGGATATTAACAAGTACTTCAAAAGTAACAATGTGAATATGTTGAATGAGGATGAAGTAGAGATTCAACATGCCCATGTTAATAAAGTAGATGATAAGAACGAATAAATGAGTCAACCTACCGATGTTAATGAAGTAGATGATAAGGAATAAGAAGCAATGAAGTCCGCCTCTAATAATGAAGAAGGTGATAAGGAAGAAGAGGGTTGCTTTTCTCTAAATTTGGATGATCTCGGGAATTGGAAAATCATTGATCAAAGAACAAGGGATTACTTATGGTGAACTGTTGTTCCAAAACTATATCCCTCTTCAGAGTGATACAATGCATCTACACATTGTTTTCCTCTTCTACCAAGCGATGGAAAATTTTCGAAGACAATGTAAAAGGGTTGACAGTGAAGCCATTGTCACAAACACGTTGGAAAAGTCATGTCGAGAATGTGAAGCCTATAATGGAGCAAACTGCACAGATAAGAGATGCATTACTTGATTTAGCAGAAAGTAATGAAGATCCTAAAGTGAAGAGTGAAGCCGAGTCATTAGCAACACATGAACTTCAAAATTTTGAGTTTTTGTTTGGCATGATAATCTGGTACAGGTTGTTGCATGCTATCAATATTGTAAGTAAATTTCTTAAAACCGAATCCATGGATATTAATCATGCCATCGACCTCTTGCAAGGACTTGTTTCATTTCCTAAAGAATATAGGGAAATTGGATTTGCTATTGCTAAGAATGAAGCGACAAAAAACGCAAGCGAAATAGAAATTGAAGCTATATTACAAAAAAACGCATAATTCGAAGAAAAAAGCAATTTGATGAAAGCGGTAGTGATGAGATAAAGCAATTAGCAGAAGAATTTTTTAAAGTTGAGTACTTTGTTTTTATAATTGATCAAGCTCTATCTTCTCTAAAAACTCGATTTGAACAATTCAAACAATATGATGACACGTTTGAATTTTTGTTTAATTTGAAGAGGTTAAGGTGTGCAACTTTTTCAAGTTTGTTGAACTCTTGTAAGAATCTTGATAAATATCTTCAACATGATGGGCGTTCGGATATCAGTAGGGATGATTTATGTTTGGAGTTACAAGTCTTGAGGCGTTATATACCAAGTGAAGCAACAAGAGCAATCAAAATGCTACAATATTTAAAGACATTGAATGTTTGTTTTCCAAATGCTTATATTGCTAAAAAAAATTTACTACCCATACCGGTTATAGTTGTATCTGTGGAAAGAAGTTTCTCAAAATTGAAATTGATCAAAACATGTCTCCGATCAACTATGTTGTAAGAAAGATTAAACGGGTTAACTATGTTATCAATAGAGAAAGAAATGTTTGAGCAGCTAAATTATTCAGATTTGATTGATATTTTTTTCTAAAACAGCAAGACGAATAGTATTTAACTAATTGTTTCAAACATTGTTGGTTTTGATAGTTTATAATATAAATATTTTTTATAATATATTTTGTTGTTATTTTAATGTTAGTTTTTCAAGTTAGTAATGGATCGCATAACACAACGTTGAATTTTGCATTTACGTTGATTTCGCCAGGGGTCTAATTTATAGACTTCGCCTCAAGCCCCGAGAATCACAAGACCGGCTCTGTGCGTGATGATGAGAGGTTCAAATTATCAAAAATTATTCTTAATAAAGAATAGAATAGGAAAAAAGAGGTGTTATACTACACCTACTCAGCATATAAATTAAAGTTACACAAGTGCCCCCCAGGGCACATCTAAGTTGGCGGAACAATCACATTGGGGGGCTCTGGAACCAAGCGTGGGGAGTTCGATTCCTGGTGGGAACCTTTGATCCAATAAAGGAGGAATTATTGGTGGATTAATCACCATGGAGGAGGATTCCTTTGGGGAAGGAGTAAAAGCCATGTGGGAACCTGGGAACCAATAAGGGCACATCCTGCGATTTACCTCCTTGAGCAGCTGAGGGGCCGAAGGTTCAGGGACGAGGATATATAGTCTGGCGCAAGCTGGGACACCTCGTTTAAAAAAAAAAAATAAAGTTACACAAGTAACTTTTTGTACGGGCATAGTCCTAACCTGAAGCTAATTAATGCATTATATTTTATATTTTTGTAATATCGTAACTAATTGCTATTAAGAATATGTCAATAAGGTGCCCAGTGCTTGCCTCCTTATTTTACGTTTATTTTGTCATATTATTGCTTAAAAAGTATATTCTTCACTTTTATTCAATGCAACAGTAAATTATAAATATATATATTATTTTATTCCTTTATCCTCATGTTATATTTGTAGCTATCTTTTTATTTTTCAGTTTTCTTAAGACCCCCCCACCCCCGCTCCCCTTTTTAAATAGCGGTTGGTTTAAAGAAAATTATTTCTCGCTTTCTCATTTTTTTTGAGTAGGTTAATCTCAATACTACATTTTAAATAGGCCTGGACCCCCAAAAAAAGGGGGGGTAATAGAAGAAGAAGAAAAATTCAAAAAATTGACCAAACTAATCAATTCGAACTGAATCAAGTTTGACACTGATAATTAGTTTTAAATAAAACCATGGTGGATCAGTTCTATCATAGTTTAAAGTTTCAAACCACTGGGTAACTGAATCAACATAACTCACTTACATGTTTACTTTTTTAAAATTTAAGAAAAATAGAAAAGTAAAAAAGATAAACCACAATTTTATAACTATTTCTCGATTCCCTTTAATCTATAATGTTACAGGTAAGTAAAAGCATTGAATATTTTTCCTTCATAAGTTTATTATGTTATACTTAATATTTTTTCTTACTCGAGCAATCAGACTATACAATACATATAATAAAAAAAAAAACAAAACAAAACAAAACAAAATTTTTAAGTTTTTTATTAATTGGTCTCTATTAATCTGATTTTATTTATTAATCAATAGTTCTTGTAATATTAAATTATTTGATTATTTTAATTCTTGTAATTTAAGTGAACCCAAAACTTGGATAAGTTTCTTGAAAAATAAAATTCTATTTGGATTAAAAGTCCAAACCGACTAACCAAACTAAAGAGATAGAGTGAGTTGATTTTGATTAAGATTTGCTCAAACCAACTAATTTGATTTTGATTTCGGGTTGGAGTCAAAATCGATTCAAACCAAACCGCACCTGGGACTAATTTTAATAGTGATATTTTCAATAAAAATAACAATTAATCTTTATAAGAAATTTTTTTTATTTTGATTGTTAAGATTATCCTATATTTATGAACACAATAGCAATATAAATTTAGAGGCACTTGATTATATTCGAGATTTTTTCAAAGTTGCTAGATTTTTATTTCTATTCTAGTTAGTACGAAAGCTCTTAATATATAAAGTTTAATTCCTGTTCACTTGTAATATTATCATAACAAGAAGCAGTACAATAATTAAGTAATTCATCATGCATAGTATTATCAATATTATTGAATTTATGAAATTAAATATCATACATTTTATTTATAAAATAATAATATATATTTTTTAATTTTTATTCATATTATAAACAAATGTAAAACACGATCCATTTCTATTATGAAAGGGATCATGCTAGACATAACTAAACTTTAATAAAATTGTGCGACTTCGAGATTCGATCACTCGACTCTTCATTATATCGAGAGATTTTTCTATTTAGCCTGTCACCATTCCTTTTAATAAAAATGTCTATATTACCCTTAATGAAATGATTCTTTCTATATTGCAACATATGTCCTAATCTTTTAAATATTTTATCTTCTGTTTACTCTATTTTGAATATAAAATCACTCTATGATCTAATAAATAAGAATAATCCATAACATATATATCATATTTTCTTAATAAAATATCATATTCTTCAAATGGTAAATTTGTATTTTTTAATTGAGATATAATATTCTTTATTTCTTCTAACATTCTTTTTAATAAATTATCTAATCCTTCAACTGTATATCCTGGCATTTATCAAAATAATCATCATGCAATTGTCCCTACGATTCTTTTAAGATCTTAAAAAAATTCATTCTAATTTTAGCAAAAGTTTAATAGTTTTACCTTAGATTTGATTTAGACTTGTATTCTTAGAATCGAGTGATCTTCGAGCTCTGAATTTGTAAACTGCTTCCTTCAACAGCCTCCTGTCTTCACGAAGTTGTTACTATTTCAGCTACTTGCTCTCACTATATCAACTTCTAAAGAATAAAATTCTAGACTTCTGTTAAACAAAACTCTCTTTTTGCTAAAATGAGAAGGAAATTTTCTATTAGATCTTTCAAGAATCTATGAGAAAAAGATTTAGAAACTCAATTGATATCAAAATATTGGAATTTTATTTCTATTAGGATTGAAACAAGACTTATATTTGGTACAAAGGGATTTTCAGGAAAACTGGTTTTTAAACTAAGAATAGGCTATTGCTTACAACTTGGGAATTCAAGATAAGATGAGATGATATTCTTCTACGGTAATGTCTCTATTTATACAAGTTTTTGAAATTCTATTACATTAATGAATACATCAGCAATGCACATTTGCCTTTCTATTTTCTTCCTTGGGCCTACATCTTCACATGCTGGTTCAATTTTTCAATCCAAATAGCATCTTTTTCTATTATTGCTGTTTATCTTCAATGTCTTCACATGTAATATTATTATCCTTCATATACCTTTGTCAAAAGATGCTTTGTCTTCTTCTTTTATTTCTTCACATGCAGCTGTGGCATTTCCTGAGCTGGCAGGATGATTTTATAGTGATAGGATATCCTGAAAATTGATGTATATCAAATCTTGTAATATAGTCTTTTAAAATTTCTGATTTTGCATATCCTCCATTGGATACCAACATCCAATTTTCATATTGGCACAGGCACGAGAATTTTTTATCAAACAAATTTTTGGCAATGTTGTAGATGGCTTTAATTCCAAGTGTTTTTCTATGTCTGATCCATGATTTTGTCACTGTTGGGACTTTCTATTAATTTCTGTAACATCAATTTGAAAATTGGCTGCAACATATCCAATTGAGATTATGTGTTCAATTGGATAGTAAACAATTCCATCATATTCTGGACTAATTGAATAGAATTTTAAAAATATCTACCTTCCCTTGGCAAATCTGGATAATTCCTTAATGAATATGTCATCAAACTTTGAAATTTCAATAAAACCTTTTCCTGGATAAATCAAATCCATGAATCCATAGTTTTTCATGATTTTTATAAATGAAGGGTTACCTCCTTCCATGGCTATTATTCTAGGGTAAACATTATTTCTCGAAGAAGTGAAATATGAATCACTTATTTTTATTTCATAAGCGACTTTGACTATTTCGGCATATTTTTCTTCGTTTGGATCTAAAGGGATTTTATCTTCTTGGTCTATGATACTGATTGTTTTGGTATCTCTTTTATCTCCATGTATCATAACTTTCTTGGTTGATGATACAGAAATGGAATCTCTTTTATTATTAGTTGGTATGTTGTCACGTCTGGATCCACTGCTGCTTCCAGTTGTCCCTGTTTGGTATTGATTTGGAAAACTCATTTCTGAACTCTTTGGTATATCTGTTTCAAAAAGTATATTTTTTAGTTGTGCTGCAATAGTATCAACTTGATTTTTGAGTTCTATGACATATTTATGATACTCAGTAGTGATATTCAACAATATTTTCATATTTGAGTTGAACATCTCTGAGATGTGGGTTGCTCCAGAACTTATATCTTCATATTCTTCTTTAAGAAAATTTGTCATTTCTTGTATATGTAGAATAGTAGTATAATTCCATGGCCTTGGCTTTATCCATCAGCAAATTCTATATTTCTGCTGAGAAAATCTGCAAGAAAATTATTAACTCTTTTAATATGGACTATATCAAAATTATAAAATGTTAAATAAGATTGCCATCTATGAAGCCTTCTGTATCGTGGTTCTAAGGGTAACTTATTCCTGACTAATCTTGCAATTTGAGAATTATCAATTTCAACAATAAATTTCTTGGATAATAAAAAAAATGAGAACTTTTTTATTCCCCTAATAATTGTTAGTAATTCTTTTTCATGAGTATTATAATTTATTTCTGCTTGGTTAAAAGTTCAACTTGAGTATCTACAAATTTCATTAAGATATGTTTTTAATATTGCTGCCCAATATTTATTTGAGATATCAGTATTAACAATCAAATTATCTTTTCCATCTGGTAATCTTAATTTTGGTAAATTTTTGCATTATTCTTTTAATGATTTAACTATTTATGTATGTTCTTCATTCCATCCCTTAGTATTTGTTTTTCTAAATAAAACTTGGATTTTATGTCTTTTCTTAGAAAGATTTTCAATAAATCCTTCTACATAATTTAAATATCCTAAATTTTTTTGAATTTGTTCATTGAATTCTAATTTATTTGGAAAACTCTCTATCTTTTTAGATATATGAGTCTGTAATTTTATCCCTCTTTTATCTATTGATAATCCAAGAAAGTCTATCTATTATTTTTCTATCATATATTTCTTTTTAGATAGTACAATTCCTTCTTATTTACATTCATTAAGAAATTGGATTAAATGATTTCTACACTCTTTTTAACTATTAGAACATATTAATATATCATCAATATAAACTATTAAAAATTCATTAAACTTTTTAAATATATCCATCTTTCTTTGATATATTTGTGGTGCATTTTTCAAACAAAATGTCATAAATAACCATTCATGTTTTCCTTGAGGTGTACTAAATGCAGTATATTGTATACTATCTTTTTCCATTTTTACTTACCAAAATCCTGATTTACAATTAAATTTACCATAATATTGTTTTCCTCTTACAAGATTTATTAATACTTCTTTATTTAGTAGAAAGTAACCATCAAATTTAGTATATTTATTTAATTCTTTATAATTTATAACTATTCTAGCTTTTCCTCTAACTTGTTCTGAGTGTTTCATAACCATAAAAGTTGGACTACTATGAGATCCATTACTAGGTCTAATAATTATTTTGTTTATAATATTGAAATTGTTGTATGAAATCATTTCCTAACAATATATCACATTCTAATTTATCATATTTATAAATTTCATTTATTGTTACTTGTTTACTTTCAAGAATTATATTAACTTTATCAGCACTATTAATTATTTGAGTACTTTCTCTTGTAACGCTAGTTATTTTTATATTACTACTATTATTCCATGATTTTATTAAAAAACTTTTAAATATTGTTATATCCTTTCTGTATCTATTAAAGCACAAGTTGTTATATTTGTTTCTACAATAGTAATTTGTATATACACAGCTACTAAAAAACTTATCTGATTATTTATCTAATTCTTTTTACATAATGTAATTTGTCCATTATGAACAATATATAATACTTCTCTTTTTATACTATAATCTTCTAATCTATTTAGAAAACTCATTCCTAAAAGTATATGAGAATTTATATCCATACTTTTATCTATTTTGTTATCTTTATTCTTATTATTTTCTTTTAATTTTCTAATCTCAATTTTTAATATATTTATATCATTTCTTGTTTCTTTTACTTTATTTCTCAAATTTTGTACATCATTTATTAACATTTTTATTGATGATTTTAATACTTCCATATATTCACTTATTGACATCTTAATTTTTTCTTATTTCTAACTTGTAAGTTAATTTGCATCTTTTATCTTCTTTTTTATCTATTATTTTTCTAAATCTTCTCTCAGCTGTTTCTAGATTTACTAATTCTTCTTTTATTATAGTGAAATATTGACTCTCAAGTCTTAGTCTTTCACATTTTAATTTTGTTAATTGTCTATTCTTTGATATTCTTATTCCTTCTGGTACTAACATTATATTTCTTATTTCTTCTTGTATTTTATCCATTTTTAAAAATAATTTATTCAATTTTAGATGTGTATTATCAATTATACTCATATTTTTCTTTATAATATAAATTATTTTCTTCATCCTCATATATATTAATAATTTTTTCATATGTATAAATATCTTTTATTTTTTCTAATATTAATTTTTCTAATATTTGTTCCTTTATTTCTTTAGGAAGTTCTTTAATTATTGTCAAAGTCATTATTTTTAATTTATTACGAATATGTTTTAAAAATATATAACTACCTTTTTCTTCTTCTAAACACTAATAATTATCTATTTTTCTTATTTTAATTTCCATGATCTCTATGACTCCGATACCAATTAGGGGGGCTACTTAGAGCGAACAAAAATCAATTAAATCAAATAAAAATATTAATCAAATAAACCAAATAAAATTATCAAATTTCAACCAACATTTAATTTTGAGGACTAACATTCGTGTAGTGTACATATGTTCTTGTTCAATATTTTTTGTTTAAACAAAAAAATTTAATTTTTTTCATGTTTGTTTTGACAATTTTTTGTTCAACATCTTAATACTTACTGCTATAATATGTTTCCCACCACACACACAAACACACACACACAAAGCAGTGGCAATAACACTTATAATCCTTCGATGAAATTTCTTCTTATGCTCAGTAAACTATTATTATATTTGCTTTCTTAATTTTTAAAATTTAAAAAGTTTATTTTTATCTTTTATACAAAATAATTTCTTAATCATTTTTTTTAATTTTGACTTTTCTTTGAAAGAACAAACAAATATAAGTTTATCCAAAATATTTAATACAACAATAAATAAAAATAAATCTAAGCTTTTTGATGCTTTATTTTGAATATTTAATTATATAATAATATTGCTTCACTTTTCTGTTATTTATATAGTTTAAATTTCAAGAGCATAAAAAATCAAAGAAAATGTCATTAAATCTAGTAGTATAAAATATTTGATGAATTTTCAGTTGACTATAATAAACTGTCCTAAACATTTACTTATGTTGGATTTTTAATTATTTTCAATTTTTTCATGTTTGTTTTGACAATTTTTTGTTCAACATCTTAATACTTACTGCTATAATATGTTTCCCACCACACACACAAACACACACACACAAAGCAGCGGCAATAACACTAATAATCCCTCGATGAAATTTTCATTTTGCCTATCTTCTTATGCTCAGTAAACTATTATTATATTTGTTTTCTTAATTTTTAAATTTTAAAAAGTTTATTTTTATCTTTTATACAAAATAATTTCTCAATCATTTTTTTTTAATTTTGACTTTTCATTGAAAGAACGAACAAATATAAGTTTATCCAAAATATTTAATACAACAATAAATAAAAATAAATCTAAGCTTTTTGATGCTTTATTTTGAATATTTAATTATATAATAATATTGCTTCACTTTTCTGTTATTTATATAATTTAAATTTCAAGAGCATAAAAAATCAAAGAAAATGTCATTAAATCTAGTAGTATAAAATATTTGATGAATTTTCAGTTGACTATAATAAACTGTCCTAAACATTTACTTATGTTGGATTTTTAATTATTTTCAATTTTTTCATGTTTGTTTTGACAATTTTTTGTTCAACATCTTAATACTTACCGCTATAATATGTTTCCCACCATTACCTGCAGTTAATTGATCTATTTTATATCGTGTAATTTTTGTAGGAATGGAGTCTGAGAGTGATAACAATGATAATGTATTCGTTCCTCACGTGACCATCAGTGCCATCCCTCACATTGGACAGGAATTTGAATCATCTGATGAGGCGTACAATTTTTACAATCAATATGCACAGGAAGCGGGGTTTAGTGCGCGAATACAAAATTGTAAAAAGAAAAAGGAGACCAATGAGTATTTCTAGAAACTATTTGTGTGTTACAAAGAGGGCAGCACGAACGAGTCCTACCATATGAGCCATAAAGATGCTGTATCATGGGCTGGGGAAAGAAACCGTGGACATGTGCAATGTGGGTGCAATGCTAGACTATCAGTGGTGAAGCAACAAACAGGGTAGAGATGGATTGTCAGGAAATTTGTAGAGCAACATAATCATCCCCTTACCACTCCTAGTAGGGTACACTTGTTAAGATCACACCGGGGTGTCTCGAAAACAAAGAAGGCTCTTGTCCAACAATTTTTCGAAGCCAATATTCCCACTTGTCAACAAGTTCGACTTATGGAGATAGACACGGGAGGTCCAGCTTCTCTTGGGTGTGTGGAGAAGGATATTAGGAACTATGAAAGAGATATGCGACAGGAGTTGCTGGGCCATGATGCTGAAAATCTGATTGAGTATTTTGCCTTCGAGAAAGAGAAGAACCCGAACTTTGTCTTTGATTATGACACTGATGATGATAATAAACTTGTGCGATGTTTTTGGGCTGACTGTGAGTCAAGAAGGTCATATGCCTACTTTGGCGATGTCTTGGTGTTTGACACAACTTACAACACGAATAGGTACTCAATGGTGTTTGGTCCATTTGTCGGAGTTAACCACCATGGCCAGACCATTATATTTGGGTGTGGTTTATTGAGCAATAAGACGGCGGAATCATTTGTTTGGTTATTTACTAAGTTCATTGAAGCCATGCCAAACCACACAGGCCCAGGGGTGATAATCACAGACCAGGATGTCGCAATTGCAAGAGCTATCTCAGTGGTATTGCCATCTACGTTGCATCGTTTTTGTCTGTGGCACATTTTGAACAAATTTTCTGAAAAGATGAATGTCGTATTGTATAATGACCAGTATCACAAGCTAGTTGGCATCATTAAACAATCTGAGTCACCGACGGAGTTTGAACAACGATGGACCGAGGTGATGGAAGCCACAGAGTTAGGTAACAATGAATGGTTGATCAGTATGTATGAGATACGTAGTCGATGGGTACCCGCATACGTCAAACACGTGTTTGCTGCAGGCATGGTCAGTAGCCAGAGGTCAGAGAGTGGTCACTCATTTTTGAAGAAATATGTCGACAAAAAAAACTCTTTAATGGATTTCGTTTCCGGTTTGACAGGGCTTTAGTTCATCAGAGGCACACGGAGTTAGCTGCTAACCATATCGACATAAGTCAAAAACCAAGGGTAAAATCAACCTTCATGATGAAGAACCAAATGGTGCAAGTATACAAAAAAAAATATTTTTGTTGTTTCAAAAGGAAATAGAACAGAGTAATTTCTACATGTGCTCAAAGAGATCAAGTTCCGATGAAGCTAAAGTATATGCAATTCAGCGTCTTGAGCCAAACAGAACATTTGATCGACATCGTCAGGTTACTTATTTTCCATCCACTGATTATGTCTCATGTAGTTGTCAAATGTTCGAGTTTGAGGGTTATCCATGCCAACACATGATTTGCTACATGAAAAAAAAACAAGTGATGTTCTTGCCGGAGAAATATATTCTTCGTAGGTGGACAAAAAATGCTAAGCAAGCTAAAGTGTTCGATCAAACTACTGGTTCATATGTTGATGATGGTCCTGGTCAATCGTTAATGTCTCGACATAGGATATTGTCTGATACAGCTTCATATCTAGTTGACGATGCTGTTTTGACAAAAGTTCGGAGCACTGTTCTGTTGAATGAGTTCCAAAATTTGCACATATGGCTCAAAGAGATTGACAATAGTGGGGATGTCAGCATGAGCAGAAATAGATGCCAAAGTCGAGAAGAGACTCAAGCTATTTGTGATACTAATTCTGCTAGAGCAAAAGGAAGTGGAAAGCGACTAAAAGATGGAAAGGAGAAAGCACTTTCCTAATCCAATAATAGACAATGTGGTGCATGTCACATGAGTGGTCACGACAGAAGAACTTGTCCTATGGTGCAAAATAGGTTAGTCAATGTTAATTGTTTCTTTACTCCTTGCTTTCATTAATGTTTGGTCCATTTGTTTCATGCCGGATAATAAGTTTATTTATCAGATTGGACAATACATATCAACCACAATACTCACAGGATGCGCAAGTCCCCCCATACTCATACCATGCATCGGACTCACACTACTCATATCATGCATCGGACTCACAGTACTCATACCATGCGCCAGAGGACAGCTACACGATTACAGGCAGTAGCAACTTTGAAGAGGCCCGGGGTTTTTCTCTCAACCAATATCAGTTCCTGTAGATGTAGCATACTTTGTGTTTTGTACGATTTAACATGTTCGTTTATCAGTTTGTTTAACTGTAATGTCCTTGTATTATCGTAACTTACTATGCTTGAACGTAGTTCCAAAATTCATTGGCTATTCCATAGACATTATATTTTTTATACGCGTTTGATATACGTTTAAATATTTTTTATATTCATTTAGATCATTCAATGTGTCTATGATATAGTACTTGAAATGAGTTTCGATTAAATATAGAAGATATATTTTTTGAAGATATATTTTTTATAGATATTGCGTAAAAGAATGGAGAAAAATAGGGTGATAATAATTTTATTAGGAATTTTTACGTCAAAAAAGAAAAAAGGAAAAAAAAGGAAAATGTTTACGTCAAAAAAAAATGAAATAACAGCGAGTAGGTGGTGGGAATTGTTGAAAATGTAATTGGCAAAACTGCATGCAAAAGTGGGTGGTGGGAATAGGTATAAAATTAAATAAATAAAATTGCATGTAAAATGTCAGGTTGTCAAACTGTGTAGGAAAAAAATAAATAAAAATTTTAAATCGTGATTCCTGAATCGGGGAAGAGAGTAAGCCTGTTCCTCTCATTATGAGCCTGTTTGAAAGTGATTTTGAGAATTGATTTTTTGACCGTTAGGAGAAATGTGAGGTCCATCTGTGAGAGAAGAAGTCAAATATGACGGCTGAAATAGTGAAATAACGATTAAAAAATCAATTTTTTGGATGAAAAAATCGGACCCAAACAGGCCCTATATCTCCCAAAATTCTAACTCATTGACCCATTTGGCATTTAAAAATTGACAAATGCAGACAGATGATACATGGTGTCTATATATGTAAATTAACTTTTAATTAAAAGGATAGAAAGAAAGAAAGAAAGTGATGCCTGCCTTCAAGCCTGGGCTACCTAATTTCACTTTTCCCAACTACAATTAATTACCATTTTTTTTTTATTGTATTTTCAATCGGACTCTAAACCATTTTATTAACCAAAATGGAAACCAAAGAAAATTAGGGTGTCTTTGGTTTCCATTTTTATTTTCTATTTTCATTTTCAAAACGATTTTTTTTTTCTCAAAAACGGTCCGTTTTTCACGTTTTGAACGTTTTCAACATTTATAACTGAAAACGATAAAAAGTTGTTTTACGTTTTCAATTATAAATTTTAACTTGTTTTTGAAAATGCGTTTTCGAAAACGACAAATCAAACGTGTTTTCCGCATTTTCTCAAACGAAAGACGAAAAATGGGTCGAAAACGGCAAACCAACCACGGCCTTATTTTCTTTGATTTCAATTAATTAATGATTATTGACCCAATACTATAATATTTTCTTCCCCATTTTTAACATTTTTAAAATCAGAATTCGGGCAATCTGAGGAAATTCTGGAACCTTAAATTAACTTTGACACCCTGGAAAAAAAATAAAAATAAAAATTATCTCTCTTCTCAATCTCACTGTTTTCTCCAAAAAATCTCATCTTTTTTCAAAAAATTTCACATTCATCAAAAACACATTCCTCTGGACTTCATCAACATTTTCGGCTTTTCCAAGGCTTGAACCGACTTGTAAGCGTTAAAGTTGAGATCTTTTTTGGATTCTTCATCTGCGTTTTGGGTTTTAAGTTATTTTCTGCTTTTTATTGTTTTCTGCGTGAGTCTTTTGGTTTCAAAAAATCTTGAAAATTTTTGTAGGCTTTGTTCTCAACAGATAGATTGGAAGTGTTTTAGTTCTTGAAAGGTAGGGAAGTTACTATGAGTAGCAGTGGAGTAACAATGGAGGGATCACATGCTCGCTCAGACTACCATGTGGCTCCAAGGACCATAGAGAATCCAAGCCAGGTGAGTGGATCGGTACCACCACCACCTGTGACTGTGACGCCGTCGCAAGTGGGTTTCACTCCGCCTCCGGCCGAGGCTGCCGGGGTGGATGGCGCTACCACTTGGAAGAAGAAGAGGGGCAGGCCTAGGAAATATGCCCTTGATGGCTCTGTCACCAAAGTCATGTCCCCTAAACCGATTTCTTCCTCTGCTCCGCCACCTGTGGTTAGCTTCTATGCCGCAGAGAAACGTGGAAAAACCATTGCCCTGGGTTCGTCTAAGAAGACACAGAACTCTAGAATAGAGTTGGAAAGTTTAGGTAATGGTTGATAATTGATCACATTACCATATGTCTGTTCAAGTACTGTATGCACAATATTTATTTATTAATTTATTTTATTTATTATTATTATTATTATTTATTTATTTATTTATTTTTGAAGCTTTTTATGTGGTGATCAGTGTTTGTATGGAATTGGTGCTTGGCTTCTTAGAATTAAATGCATGTTTGATAGAGAGGATAGGAAAGTACCAGTCAGTATTAAAGTATTAAAAAAATTATCTAAAATCTTGTTTATTACATTGTCAAGTTTTGTGTTGTTTAAAGGAATTATAGCAAATGATGTTTGAGTTTAGCAGTGGGACCTGTAGAGTAGATTCTCAGCTATGTTCTTACAGTGAATGATGTGTTATTTTTGTTAACTCGGTATCAAGGGAATCTTAACTGTTTTGTGGAACATTCCTTTTGTAAAGAGGGGTTCTCGTTTTTGTGATTATTATTTCTCTTGAATTTGGGTTTTAATTCATAAAACGAGGTTACATTTTGTTCCACAGTTTTCTTGGCTGCAGATCCCTATTTCTAATTATTCTTGAAATTTTTGCAATGCCAAATCCTATGAAAGTAATTTGAAATTTTTTGAAGTTGTCTTTGAACTTTATTGCGTCCCACTTCGGCATTAGCTGATGATTATTCGTAGTTCTGTTGTTTAAGCTGGTATAAATTATATGATTGCTTGCTGTAAAGCTTCACTCTGTAAATTGTCTAATCTTCAATGCTATTTTGTCTTAGGTGAATGGGTTTCGTGTTCTGTTGGTACTAATTTTACACCTCATATTATCACTGCTAATGCTGGAGAGGTGACTTTTACTGACTTCCTCATTGATTTTGCTAAGTAGAATGACAAATATTTATAATACCCCTCTTGTCATTTTCACTTCATTTTTCATTCTTATCAAATTTCAATGTTGCTCCTTTTCAAATATCTCAAAGCTTTTGTTACAAATTACACTATAGTGGATACTCAATCAGAATCATTTCTGATTTCAGGCATATTTATTCTTAAAAGGATAAGTAGCCTCTTTTTCTGTAAGATTTAATATATATTTTACTCATCTCTTAGCCACTTTAATTTCTGAGGCACAGGAAACCCTTTGTGGCATTGTCTCAAGTTATATTTATCTCTTGTCATTTTAGTTATTTTGAAAATGTTATTCGAGTACCAATTATATTACTAGTCTATTTTCGGAGATGAGTTACATAATATATTATTCTCTAGCTAGGATAGTAGCTTGTAGTTAAAATTTACGGCATTAATAATTCTTATTTCGGTTGTTCAGGATGTTACTATGAAGATTATATCTTTCTCTCAGCAAGGGCCTTGGGCAATATGTGTTCTCTCTGCTAATGGTGTGATTTCAAGTGTAACTCTTCGTCAACCTGATTCTTCTGGTGGTACATTGACATATGAGGTGCTGCAATCAATCATTTCTTTATTTTAATTTGGTGTGACATCTTCTTTTAGTTCGCCCACCATGTGAATTCTGGATTTAAATCTGAGAGGAATTATTCTTCAATCTATATAAAAAAAACCTCCTTAATATAGATTTTATTTTGTTTCTACTTTGCATCTTTGTTAACTAATAAATTGATGAATAAACAATTCATTCATTCATTTGATTTTTTTTCCTTTTATGATTTCAATTCTGAAAACAGTTATTCTTTATTAATATATTAAAAACCTCCTTAATGTTGAACCACTAGATATAAAAGCTTAAATTGTTAGATATGACCCTATTTATATCATTTAAATACTATCTTCGACATGCCCATGCGCATGTAGGAAGTATTTATTTTTTCTCATCAAAGCCTAACACATGGTATTTCATTTAAACGGGTGATAGCGAGTCTTGAACTCAGTATATTTGATCTAAAAGCTTGAACAGTTAGATTGGGTCACATTTGTATCATTTAAATACTATATTCAACACTTAATTTGACTTAACTTTAATGCACTTCTACTTTTACCTTCTCTAAGTGGAGGACCATTGCAATGTGCCACCTCACCTATTGTGATTTATTTTCTGACCGAACAATTTGTTTTCTCTTTGTTAACAATAAGAAAAGTGAATCTTTTTGTACATCTAAATTTCTTTCTTTGAGGAAAGTTACTTCTTTTTCAGTCTATTCCTTTTTGTCTGTCTACAATAAATAAGTTGGTTAACGACACACGTCACCTTCCCTTGGCTATTCTAAATGAGTAGGATGGTATTCAAATACATGCACCTATCCTTGGTGGATGTAATTGTAACTCAATATTCTAGACTATGCTGTAGGAACCAGTTTCATTCTATGCCTTAATTAAAAGTCCAATACCTAACCTACTATTTATTTTGAGAAAGTGATTATTAGGAGAGACTGTATCTATATCTGAGCATATATTTTGAGGCGTCTTGCATGTAAAGTACTTAAATTTAGTGAGTTTTTCAAGGACATTTCATTGATTATTTGATTGAGAAGACGAAAGCTGAGTTTTTAAACACTGTTTCTGTGGGAAAACGAGTACTCTAAATCTTTTGGCTTCTGTGAAGTTTTAATATGACACAAGGTTTGGGTTCCAATTGGTGCTATTAGCTACAGTATTCCTTTTAGAGCCTGTTTGGGCCACATTAATTGAACAAAAAAATGAAAAAGTTGACCGTTAGACTCCATGTGCAGCCCACCTTTTTTGACCTTGTGTTTCTGATGTGGACCCCAGAATTGACCATAACGATCATATTTTTCCTACTAATTTCCTTCAAAAGATGGCTCAAACAGGGGCTTAATTATTGAAAAACTAAAAACAGAAAACAGAAATTGGTAGGAAGAAATTTGCATGTACACTGTTTCAGATGATGTAAATGAAATGCAGTTTCAGCCAATGGAAGTATGTGAAAAGTCTGTGGTCAATAAAGTTTCATCTTCTGGAAAGCTTCCCTAACTAGAATACGCCATGGATGCTGGGTTTGTCTCACACTCTCACTAAACAATGATAGTCACTCGAATTAATTATTGCGGCTTGGCCAGTTCTGATATTTCATATATGCTAGTCATTCTCTGTATGTCATTTTTATTTTTGGGTCACTGGCCTTGTTTATGATGTCTTATTGCTTTTGTTGTTTAGGGTCGTTTTGATATACTGTCATTGACTGGATTGTTTATGCCGTCCGACTCGGGGGGAATGAGGAATAGATCTGGCGGAATGAGTGTTTCATTAGCAAGCCCAGATGGTCGTGTTGTGGGCGGTGGAGTTGCTGGTTTATTAGTTGCCACCGGTCCTGTGCAGGTACTGCACCTCTATTTGTCTGCAGATTGATCAATGTTTCTATTATATAAAGGATATTGTTCCATGAACTTAAGAGACATGAGATATTCATTGCAGCGGTAACTCATATATATCGCGCTAATCTCGTGTTTTTTGTGAACTAGATTGTGGTGGGCAGTTTTCTGGCAGGGAACCAGCATGATCAGAAGACCAAGAAACACAAAGCATGGTCCAAGACTGTTTCACCTACTGCTGCTGCTCCTATCTCCACTACAGGAGTAGACGATCCATATCGCACTTCCCCTTCTTTCCATGCAGATAACTTGTCAATTCATCCCGACACGAAGAATAAGTCTGCTGACGTCCATGTAGCTGTCACTGGCGAGTAACCTAATAGATAGCATTGATTGCACAAAAACAGTTTTTGCTGACTTCGTTTTGCATCAGATATCTATTAATAACCCTTTTTAATGATCTTAGACTTCTTAGTACATTTCTTGTCTGTAAATGGCTTACAGGGTGCTTATTACGGGCCCGGTTTGTGTAGTAACGTAGCTAGATCAGCTTTTTCCAGCTGCTGTTTTGTTGTAGAATTTTTGGATACATATAATTTATGCCTTGAGTTGATTTACGTCTAGGTTTATGATTCCTGTTCTTCATAGCTTCTCAGGTGTTTGCTCCCCAAGTTCACTTCCGAAAAATCAGGTCATCAATCACAAAAATCCCGTCACTGATAGAAAAAGCATCCACTGCTTGTCTGGCTGTGAATTGTTATAGTAACCGGACCAACTGTATTATTGTGATGTTGCACATGGTATTAAACATTGCATCACTATATTAAGACTTAAGAGACTTTAGAGCTTCAATAGATAATGACCCAAGCCTTTAATTGATATCAAGATTCAATTTAAGTCTCTTTTTAAAGAAATATCATGTGTTCGAATATTGAAAAACGCAATAGAAAGTTGTAAGGGATAAGGGGACAGATGCACTCCCAAAGTAGAATGACCGGGGCACAAGGCTTGGGTTGTAATCTTGTACCCTTATGCATAAAGATAATCAATTTGGTCATTCTAGTTTGACTTTATTATGGATTTCTCACCACAATCTCCATGGAGCCCTCTTATCTCCTCCATCACTAGAGAATATTCTCATATTCTTTTGTATATAATTTTTTTTTTTAATAAAATCTCTTAATTTTTTTTTTATCTTCTTGTAAACCTTTAATTTTTTGGTTGTTCTAACCAAAGGGAAGGATGTCCTTGGGTTGTGCCAAGTCTGAATAGAGGAACTGTGGAGGTTCCTCGGACCATTCGGATCCCACGAGTGAATCGTAACTTGAATATACATTGGATTTCACCCAAATTGTGGATGAAACAGAAGATAATGTCAATAAATAAGAGACTACGTATTGTTCATTAATATCTTGAAAATATCGCGCCATAGTTCAAAGAGTCAAACTAACTCTCATACGAGGTTAGCATGGTTAATGATATCATCCCAAGTATTAATTACACCGCTTTGACCATCAATTACAAATTGGTTAAAATTGAAGCCATTTATATTGGAAAGATTCCTTTACCAACTCAGTTCACTCCATTTGTTTTATGTCTCTTTCCCCTGGAGGTGTTCCTCCACTAGTGGGTTTCTTTGAAAAGTCTATTTATTTTTGTGTAGATGGAAAACAGGCCTATATTCCTTAATTTTAATAGCATGATAGGAAATCTGATTTGATTAATATTTATGGAAAGAGGCGGAAGTTGCTTTCTATACGATGGATTCGTGAAAATCATGGAGTGCTCAGGTATCATTATTTCGATGAAACATTTCTTCGCATAGAAAAAGACTATGTGAACACTTATTAGAAATCTCACTTATCAAATTCCAATGTGGAAGACAATTTTTTCTGAGGAATTCACCACAATATTATGAGCTTTTACTCATGAATCTATATTTTTTATTAGAGATTAAAATCTGAAGATTGAAGCAAAATGGAGATAATGTATTGGCAAGAATACAAATAACCTCAGGGTTTTTTAAGATTTGGTATCTGAAATAACTAGTAAATTACAACTCTATTCTACCGCAATTAGTGCATTGGTATGCATTGTTTGTGAAGAATGTGTTCGTGTATATTCTATAGATTTACACACTGTTGATTGGAAATTGGAAACGAACAAGAAATGGAAGGACGAAAGTCCTATACATTCACAAAGATTCCGTGGATAGACGTTTCATGGTAGTTTCATCTATCACTTTATTGTGAAGTCTTCGCACGCCTATGTTACCTTTTGAGCAAGATTAGAATTTTAGTTTCTCTTACGTATTGTCTATTTTAGGAGGTCATCTACCCTCTTACCCTTCATGGTTTTCTATTGCGGTCCTCAAAATTTGAACTCATGACATTTTCCTTAAGGGTGATTTAAGTAATCCTAGTACCAGCATTTTTTTTGTAATGAGCAAGCCTCGTGCCCGACCGTTCTTTTACGTATTGTCCGCTTTAAAAGGGCATCTCCCCTCTTACCTATCACGACTTATTGTCCCAAATACTATTACTGTCCAAAGTGACGTTTTGTGTTTTCTTTTTAGACTCGAACATTGTTATTGTTCAATGTGAGGTCTGAGCACTCGAAGTCTCACCACTCTTAATCTTTTTTAGTTAGAACATAGGATGTAGAGACTAACTGGCTACTTGCTGACTTTTCTTGCGAAGAAGATGCATTTACAACACATTCTAGACATAAAAAGAAATGTCTTGAACCCAAGTTCATCAACTTCTCATATGGCGAAATCCAAATTAATTTCATAATAATCAGTTCACGGAAATAATATCAAACAATCAAAAATATTATATGTTAATATTTCAAAATAAATAATTATAAAAAGAATATAGTACACACTCTTATAGAAATAATGTCAAAGAATCAAGAATATGTTACCATTTCTGAGCAATATTATGGAATTCCCGATCCTTTGATTTCCCACATATGGACGGAATCGCGAATGAGTTAAGTAGTGAATAGAGTGTTTAACTCACGAGAACTATGTATTTGATCGAGTTAAAATTAATTACAACTTTAATCGAATATCATACAAATTGTTGTACTTTTCTAACTAATCTCTAAATTATTAATTAAAGTAGTGAAAACAAGTGAATGTGATTTTCAAATATGTGAGGTGCATTGTTAAAATGTCGAATCCCCATTTTTAGTGTAAGAATTAAATTGACAATTTGATATTATTCATGTTGGTTAAAATTATTAATTTAATTGAAAGCCTCTCTCAAAAGCGGTTAAATCTATTCTCCTCATATAACTTTTCTATCTCTCGATGAAATATACAAATATGATAAATACATTAACAAGTGTTAAAATACATATTGAAACCATATAAAGTATAGAAATATATCTCTATCATTTATCAAACCTTACAATATTTATTATATTGTGCTAATGATCACATTATCTCTCTCGATAATAACAAAATCCATAAACAATTCAACTAGTGGCTAATTAATTGAAAAGCATGAAAAATGATAATAAACATGCAAAAATTTAAAAGCAAATTAAATTCAAACTAATTTACTAAAACAAAAAAATATCATAACAATAATAACTAGCCTAACAAGACAAAATTACACGAAATTATATTTTTATGTGGAAAGATATAACTCAATTTTTTGATAAATTGGGAAGATGAAGGTGAATCTCGAGATCTTGAATCCCTTCAATGTTTTCTTGATGAATCTCTATTTGTGCTTCCTCTTATTTGTCCAAAAACTAAGTTTGAATTTCAACTTGATTGAATTTAACTCTCTCACAAAAACTATAAATTTTGTCTCCTTTGATGATAATAACTGATGAATATTAGAGAATAATGTGTATATTAGAGATGTAGGAGAGGTTTTTTAATGTATTTTGCTATTAGGTATTTGTAGTAATCGAAAATTGGTTGAAAATCACATTCAAATTGGTATTCATAAGAGTTCCAATTGAATAAGGAAAGTTATCTTTTTGCACGCATGTTTTTGTATTTGCGCAGCAATCAGCATTTTAATCATAACTTTTTCTCCCAATATCAGATTGAGACGAATCAAAGTGCATTGAAAAGTTAACTCAAATGACTACAATTTTGATCTTTTTTTTATTTATTATTTATCGTGAATGATGGAATCATTACAAATAGTATGCCTCTGGCCCACCGTACCCCTTTCATTTTGGGTTGACGGAGGGATCATACCATTCAAGCCTTTTTTCATGCTTTTCTCGGGACGTTTCAAATAAAAGAAAATGTCGTTTAATTTTTCAATTTATTTGTGCTTCCTCTTATTTGTCCAAAAACTAAGTTTGAATTTCAACTTGATTGAATTTAACTCTCTCACAAAAACTATAAATTTTGTCTCCTTTGATGATAATAACTGATGAATATTAGAGAATAATGTGTATATTAGAGATGTAGGAGAGGTTTTTTAATGTATTTTGCTATTAGGTATTTGTAGTAATCGAAAATTGGTTGAAAATCACATTCAAATTGGTATTCATAAGAGTTCCAATTGAATAAGGAAAGTTATCTTTTTGCACGCATGTTTTTGTATTTGCGCAGCAATCAGCATTTTAATCATAACTTTTTCTCCCATTATCAGATTGAGACGAATCAAAGTGCATTGAAAAGTTAACTCAAATGACTACAATTTTGATCTTTTTTTTATTTATTATTTATCGTGAATGATGGAATCATTACAAATAGGATGCCTCTGGCCCACCGTACCCCTTTCATTTTGGGTTGATGGAGGGATCATACCATTCAAGCCTTTTTTCATGCTTTTCTCGGGACGTTTCAAATAAAAGAAAATGTCGTTTAATTTTTCAATTCGAACGTTTACTATGCCAAAAATTGATTTCAATCTTTGACTAAAAATCTGAAAGATGTCTTTGTGTGATTAGAAATTGATTTATGTAATATTCTGGTCATATTTCTTTCCTTTTTGACTTCTAATTGTATCTAATTAATTCCTAGATCTTCGAAGTATCTCTTATAGTCAAATCAACCATTGGATATTTGCAATTTGGTTCTCAAGTTTTGTACTTCACCATTTTTCATTGTTTTCGCTTATTTCTTTCAATTCTAATTCCACAACTTAATATTGCTGCTCAAACTCACGACAATAATAAAACTTTTATGCAAGATTTCATGATATTTCATATCCTTTTTGGTAAGTTATGGAGCCAAATTATTATCAATTTGTGGAACCAATACATGGATTGGCCTCGTGTAATTTTATTAAGTGAAAATTACCCAAAACCATATTTTAAAATTTCTCTCTATATTTCTTTCTCCGTAACCCTTTTTCTCTCTGTATTCATTCATCACGCGTAACTAAGTAAAAATAAATAAATTCTCTATGTATTTCTCTTTGTCTTTCACACTCTAACCATTTCTATCTCTCATATCTGAATCGATGGGGGTGAGATGCGCATGCAATTACAGACTATTTCAAACCTAAATCGGAGATGGTGTTTAACGGTGGTTATGGTTGCAAATTTTAGATGAAGGATGTGGTGGTAATTTGGATGGTACTGATGATGATGGAGTGGGTAGGGTAATATTGGTAAGATAAAGAGATTGTATTCAGTTAATTGTAATTTATGATTAATAAATAATTTATTACCCATTAATTGTGTGATTTGTGACCCATAAATTGTGGGATATGACTATGACAATGCGTGATTTTAAAACTAGTATGTGATTGTGATTATAAAGTATGTATTTATTGTGATTTTGACCTATTTGATTAAATATACGTCACAAAATGTGAATATTTGATTTCTAATTTTTTTTTATCAAATTTGTTAAATTTGAAAGTGTAATTTGAAATTATGATAGTTATTTTTTTTTTCTTTTATTAATTTTAGTTTAGGATATTTTAGTAATTCCATTAAAGATAATTTAGGAATTTCACACTTGTAATTTCAATTTTGTTCTGTTTACTTATAAATAAAAAGTCATTATTAGGATTCACTATTATCATCAAAGTGAGAGAGATTTGAGAAAATATGGTGTGTGATTTCTCTTATAAACTTCCTTTCATTAATTAAA
>NW_019237821.1:156477-158273 GCF_002742605.1 Olea europaea var. sylvestris | reverse complement strand
TTTTTAAGAATACATTTTTTTTATTCAACGTGATTTTTGATCTTATTTTCATCTTTGTAGTATTTTTAAGGTTTGGCATGCACCTTTATAAATACTAAACTCTTTTCACAAATTTGGTATTACTGAAATATAGAATAATTGTGCAGACAGTTATTGTATTTATATTCTCCATATTAGTTAATTGAACAAAATATTTTATTCATCTGCCAATTAATTATTTGCATTTTATTTTGTTATTTATTTGCGAGCATATATTTCATATTGTATCATAAATATTACTTCAATCCATTTAGTTTCCAATTAGTGTTATCAGAGATAATGGTCATGATTTGTACAAAATTTTTGTTATTGATGGCAGTCATGAAGTATGAAATTTCGCTCTTGGATCGCAATACAAGATTCTCGTTATACCAAGTGAAGATGCGAGCTATATTCGCGCAAATGGATTTGAATTAACAAAATGTCCACAATTTGGACGATGTGTTGTTTAGATTGACAAAATGTCTACAATTTGGACGATGGAGGAGAAATAATGGAAGGATCAAAAAGAACTTTCGCAGATCCATCTTCATCTATCTAAAAATATTTTTCAGGACGTTTTGAAAGAGAAAACAGCATCTACGTTGTGATTGAAGTTGGAGCAATTATGCGTGATTAAAATTCTGACAAGCAAATTATGTCTAAAGTAGGGGCTATATTTTCATCGCATAATAGAAGGTGGATCTTTGGAAGATCATTTAGCTGTGCTCAAGGAGATCGTCGCTAATTTGGAGACCTTAGAGGTAAAGTATGATGAAAAAGATTGGGCATTAATCCTTGTGTGTTCACTGCCCATTTCATTTACTTCATTGAGAGACATCATTTTGTATAGTCGTTATACTCTCACCATTGAAGATGCGTATGATTTTTTATTTTCAAAAGAGTAGATGAAGCATCGGATTGGACCAGGCCAAAGATGGAGAAGGGATAAGTCAATGAAATTTCAGTAATCGGATTTGTTATTCTTGTAAGAAGAAATGACATATTAAGAGAGAATGCGACAAATTGTAAAATAAAGGTAATCTAAATGCAATTCATGGAAAGCAATCAAATACTTCATAGGAGACCAACGTAGCCGAAAACTATTTGAGTGGTGGAGACCTTTTGATAATTTCTAACATAGAATCCAAACCTGGCAAGAGCGAATTTTGGATACAGCTTGTGCCTTCCATAAATGTCACAATCGGAATTTGTTTGAAACATATGAAACGGTGATGCAATGTATCGTTATTATGGGTAGCAACGAACCTTGTCGAATAGTTGGTATTGGTAGAGTTAAATTAAAACTGGTGGATGGAACATGCAGAACACTCGATCACGTTCGATATATTCCAGATTTGGAAAAGAATCTCATTTCGCTTAGTACTCTTGATTCTAAATGATACACGTTCTCTGAAGGATGTAGAGTTTTGAGAGTTCACGATTTTTTTATTGGCAAAATCCTCCATTGTGAGTGGGCTGTACACTTAGCTTTGTAGCTCGGTGTACAAATATCAAAACCCTTATTTGTACTAAAAGAAATTTGATAAGATCCACTCGAGATGATCCATCAAGAAATAGATGAAAATTGAATTAATAATTGTGCTTAAGCCCTTGTTTGATTCATTTTACTTTACTTTACTTTAACTTATTTTTCATACTCATTTTTAATCATACATTTACATAATAAAATATTTACACGTAAATTCAAAATGTTTCTATACTTTTCAACAACACATTCTCCAAAAAATACTATTCTAAACATAGTACCCCCCCCC